>NC_057813.1:622827340-622966395 GCF_018294505.1 Triticum aestivum
AGGGTTGATGTTGTTCGTCCTACGGACTAAAGCCATCCGGTTTATATAGACACCAGAGAGGGCTAGGGTTACATAGAGTCGGTTACAATGGTAGGAGATCTACATATCCGTATCGACAAGCTTGCCTTCCACGCCAAGGAAAGTCCCATCCGGACACGGGACGAAGTCTTCAATCTTGTATCTTCATAGTCTTGGAGTTCGGTCGATGATGATAGTCCGGCCGACGATAGTTCGGCCGATGGTGGTAGTCCGGCTATCCGGACACCCCCTAATCCAGGACTCCCTCAGTAGCCCCTGAACCAGGCTTCAATGACGATGAGTCCGGCGCGCATATTGTTCGGCATTGCAAGGCGGGTTCCTCCTCCGAATAATTCATAGAAGATTGTGAGCACCAGGATAGTGTCCGGCTCTGCAAAATAAATTCCACATTCCACCGTAGAGAGAATAATATATACACAAGTTCAATCTGCTGACGTTTTTTGCGGCATGACGTCACACCACTACCAAGCCATTACTTGAATCATTTTTTATTTTACCACCTCAGCGCATTTAGCGAAGCGGTTTCCTTGGCACGTCTTGTCGAAGCAGAGATCGTGTTCCCCCTTAATCCGGGATTCTCATCAATACGAACATGGGTAATCCAACCACGCCCGTCGCCATGCCCCCTCTATCGAAGGCGAGTCCCAAACGGTCACGGAGACGGCTCTTGGTATTCTCCCTCTTTATAACGGGACCAAGGCTCGTTTATTTTCTTCAATCCTCCATCAAAGCCTCTCCCTGCTCCAAGTTCCAGCACCTAGAGCCCCAGATTCGAGCGCTTCGGACCTTCAACGATGTCCGGTTCCGACCTCCAGGGCCGGTGGATGCCCTCCTCCATCACGGAGGAGGACGTGCTAAAGCTGCGGGAGGCCAAGTACCTGACTTACGAGATTTCGCATAGGTTGCATGCCAAAGGGCAGGCCATCCCCACCCCCGAGCCCGGCGAGTATGTTGTTTTTGTATCCCACCTCCGTCGGGGTTTAGGCTTCCCGATGGATCCTTTTGTAAGAGGGTTCATGTTTTACTATGGGTTGGAATTCCACGATTTGGCTCCGGAGTCCATCCTCCATATCTCCGCATTTATCGTCGTCTGCGAAGCCTTCCTCCGCATCACCCCTCACTTCGGCCTGTGGCTGAAGACCTTCCATGTGGCGCCGAAGATGATCGGGGGGCGTCAAGCGGAGTGCGGCGGGGCGGCCGTCAGTAGGAGGGCCGATGCCCCGTGGCCCGCAGGCTCCTTCCAAGAGGAGCTCGGCTTGTGGCAGCAAGAGTGGTTCTATATCACCGTTCCGAGGGGCCGCAAACAAAAGCCGCCGCCCTTATTCCGCCCGGGACTTCCACAATGGTTGATGTCGTGGGTCAACCAAGGGCTCAACTGGGGGCCATCAAAGGACGTGCCCCTACTGCAGGGCCGGATTCGAGATCTCCAGGCGAGGGAAATCGATCTGGTCGTGGTGATGCAGGTTATGCTGATCAGGCGTTACTTGCCCTGCAAATGCCGTCCTCTCCGACTATGGGAATTTAATCCGGAGGGACCATGGATTCTTCAACACTTCATGGGTATAACACCCCTGGAGATGTACAAATTATTCTTCGGATCGCAAGAGGCGCGTCCGGAATTGACCGAGGATGCTGGCCTAAGCTGCAATCGCCCGGATACTCAAGTAAGTAGCTCCAAGTCCGGACATACCGTTTATTTGCCTTTCGATGATTTGCCTTATGAAAAATTTCCTTCCAAACAGGAGTGGGTAGCGGAAGAAAAATTGATATAGTGTCCGGCCCCCCTCCCAGAGACCGCGCCGGATTCCGTGCTGGCCCGGATGTTGGAGGTTGCGCCTCCAGAGGAAGGCGAAGGGGAAAGTGGAAAAGCTACTGCCTCGCCTAAGGAGGCTCTTAGAAGAGGGGGGATCGAGAATCCCTCCCTCCAAGGGGAGAAGAGGATTGCCTCCGAGGATCCGGGGGCCAAAGCCCCTAAACGGGGGAAGAAATCTTCGCCAGAGGGTCCTACGTCCGGGGAGGCCCCGGCCGCACAGTCTTCCTTAAAGGATCAGCCCTCCAACGAGCCGTAAGTAGAAAGAAAGGATTTTTATAATAAAGGGCATCCCTATTTGTGCTTCTGAGGATAACTAAAGTTTTTACCTTGTAGTTTGGATCTCCGTCCTTCGCAAATGAGCTCGTCTTCGGATGCTGAACTAAAGCGACAACTCACCGTTGCGGATGCGGACATCGCGCTGGTCAACAGGCGACTTGATGAGTCGCAAGGTAAGTGTTTCTGTGCGGTCACTTGGTAAGGGAGCCGAAGCCGTCTCCTTACTACATGCGTGTGAAATACAGATAGTGCCGCTGCTGTGGAGATCCTTTGGGCCGAACTTGCTCAAGCCAAGGAGCAGGCCAGAAGGAGTGATGCGGCGGCCTCGAGGGCGGCCGAAGAGTTAGCGGCCGAAAGGGCCGCACACTGCCGAAGCAGGGAAGAGATGGCCGAAATGGCCGTGAAGTTAAAAGATGCTACCAACCGTAATGAGGCTCTTGAGAAGGAGCGCCTGGTGGTGCAAGAAGACCTGGGGAAGGCCACCGCCGAAGCCAAGGATGCCCGCTCTGCAATGCGGGCTATAAAGGAAGAGCTGCGCCAGGCCGGAAACATAGTAGCTGGCAAGCCTTTTCTGCTGCGCCGAAGGTTTACGGATCCAAAGTATGCTCAGCTGGGCCAACTGTGGGGTCCGGAGGACCCTTATATGGACTTAGCAGCGAGTGCGGCGGATGCCGTTGTGCATTTTCGAAGCCAGAAGGATCACGAGACGGAAGAGCTGTTTTGGTCTCAATTCCATAGTCCGGAGCATTGACTTCCGCTGACCGACCGATTGGCCGAGTGGGCTGAGCTGAATAGGTTGTCCGGGCTTGCCATGACGGATATCGTGACCCATGTCTGGCCGGATAGGCCCAAGCCGAAGAGTTACTTTGGCTTATTGCAGCAATTTCTTGGGGCGGTGCCTCATATGAAGGCGATGAAGCGGTCGGCATGCATAGAGGGTGCGCGGATGGCACTCGCCCGTGTGAAGACACATTGGACAAAGATGGATGCCACCGTTGTTGCGACCCCGAGTTCGGACGATAGCCGATTACCCGCCGAGCACTATTTTGGCGAAGTGTTGCGTGGTGCTCGTGTAATAGAGTCGGAGTGTTCAAAAAATGTTACGTTCAAATGAACGTTTTATGTTGTAAAACAATATTTATGATGTAAGCGCCTTTTATACTTGTGCGTTCAAGTAATGTAATATCTCCTATGCGGCCGTTCATGTATACGTGTGTATAACCTGAAAGATGGCAGTCGTCGGCTTCAGCCCCCACACACAAGGTGCGGGGGTGTTCGCAAAAAATAGCGCGTTTTCACACTTAATCCGATGTCTCGGTCCTGTAAAGGAGTTGGTAGCGTAGCAAACGAGGCAACCGGACTATAATGCTTTATCACTTTCACTTAGCCATGGAGTTCGAGGGTGGGGCTACGACATAGCCCCTGGGGGCACCGCGCTCTCCGAATTCGGGACGCGTATGTGCCTGACCGGGAAACGGCCCTTCGTCAAAGCGGAGGAATTCTAAACATTCCCTTGGTCGATCGACTGGTTGACCAGTCTCTCGCTGTATCATGACAGTCAGTTTTCGGCTTTCTCTACTGAGGTGCTCGCCCAGCCGAACTGGGTCACAATCGCAGTAGTTCTCCTAGTGCCGCGTTAGCCGATGATACGAAACGTAAGGCAGCAAAACACAGGAGCCGGGCAAACCCAACATTTGACCAAAGACATGATTTGGAGCTGATGCATATAAGGCCTAACTCGAGACGCCGAACACTCCCGAAGGTGTTCGGTCTTTTACAATAGCGGGCAGCATAATGCCCTAAGCCCCTTGTGTCCAGGTACGGGCAGGTTCCTCTGGCGCGGCCGATGCCAAACCGCCAGCCTCCACTCTGGTTATAATGAGAAACCAGGGGATTATAGCAACAAGAGATAGTAAGAAAGGTTTACGTAGGGTCTTAGTCTAAAAAGTATCCTTGAAACGGGTCCCTACTGCACGTCTGCGCCTGTGTCTCCATTGTGCCGTATCCTGGACGGGTGTGCACGTTGTTCATCTGTAAAAAGAGAGGAACTTAGTTTGAAAATAAATCGTGCAAAAAGGTACATAAAAAATCAAAAAATATAAATGTAGAAAGCTGAGCCTATGGAAGCTCATTATAGCTTATATACACAAACCCTTGTAAAGGGGTGTACGGCTAGGTAGCCCCTAGCTTATTTATTTCGGACTCGTCCAGCCGTGTCCGGGGTCTTAGCCGACCTTTTTAATGGAATGATGCCCCGTGGACCGGGCATTTTAAGCGTAAGAGACGCGTAGTGTGGTATTGCATTAAAGCGGACGAAAGCTTCATGTCCCAGTAGTGCTTGATAGCTACTTTTCAACGGGGCGACATGAAAGGTTAGCTTTTCTCGTTGGAAGTTGTCAGGTGACCCGAACACAACTTCTAGTAATAATGAACCTGTGCACCTGGCATAAGGGCCTGGCGCCACTCCTTTGAAGGAAGTGTGGCTATGTCGAATTGTAGTAGGGTCTATCCCCATCCTGCGGATTGTGTCCGAATATATCAGGTTTAAGTCGCTGCCACCGTCCATCAGAACTTGCGTAAATCGCAGTCCGTCTATTATGGGATCCAATATCAGAGCAGTCCATCCTGCGTTCCGGATACTTCTTGAATAACCCAGATGGTCGAAAGTGATTGGTTTTGACATCCACTCTCGGTGTTCCACTGGGGTGGACCGTGCGACACTTGTCTTAGTGAGTGCCGTGTTGTATTTCCGTACTATCACATGAAGTGAGTTTACTGTTTTGACTTCTTGTGGGAAAGTCTTCTGACTTCCGGTGCTCTGCTGGTGGGGTTCATCATCATCCTCGCTTGGCGTATCGAGCCCCTTGTGTTCGGCGTTGAGTCTGCCGGACTGTTTAAAAACCCAACAATTTCGGTTGGTATGATTTGCAGGCCTTCCGGAGGTACTGTGGATTTGACATATCTGATCCAAAATTTTGTTTAAGTTGGATAGCTCATCACTGTTGTCCTTAAGAGGCAATGTTTTATTGTTTGGCCGTGAGCTTTTGAATCTGGCGCTGACCGCCATGCTCTTTGGGCTTCTTTCTTTATTCCGGCCCTTATCTTTCTTGTGCCATGATTTTCCGTTTCCATCTCTGATCTCGGATGTACTCGGGTCGCTGGTGCTGCATCTTGCTAGCCAGTTGTCTTCTCCTGCACAAAAGCGCGTCATGAGGCTTGTTAGCGCGGCCATTGTTCTTGGCTTCTCTTGGCTGAGGTGTCTGGCGAGCCATTCGTCTCGGATGTTGTGTTTAAAAGCTGCTAAGGCTTCCGCATCCGGACAGTCGACTATTTGGTTCTTTTTGGTAAGGAACTTGTTCCAGAATTTGCGCGCTGACTCTCCGGGCTGTTGAGTTATGTGACTTAGATCGTTTGCATCCGGAGGGCGGACATAAGTCCCTTGAAAATTTGCTCTAAACGCGTCCTCAAGCTCTTCCCAACTTCCAACAGTGTTTTCTGGGAGGCTTTTGAGCCAATGCCGAGCTGGCCCTTTGAGCTTGAGGGGTAGATACTTTATGGCGTGGAGATCATCTCCTCTAGCCATGTGTATGTGTAGTATGTAATCTTCTATCCAGACTCCGGGGTCTGTTGTGCTGTCGTATGCCTATATGTTTATGGGTTTGAACCCTGCTGGAAATTCATGATACAGCACCTCATCAGGGAAACATAGTGGGTGTGCGGCACCCCTGTATTTGGGTGTGCCGCTGTCTTTGAACACTTGTCATGTTGTTTTACTTCCTGGGGCCCTCGTTTTTGGCCCATAGATGGACCTAGTTGGGCCGTCTATTTTGCGAGGATTATAAGTCGGCTTGAGTGCGGCACCGTTTGCCGCTTTTGTCCTGTCATCCGGCCGTCTATCCGGCCAGGCGGCCTCTTTATTTTTTGACTGTGAGGGCTCTATGGCTTCCTCGTCAAATTCTGGCAGCAGCTTGCGCTTCGGGTAGCTCTTTGTTTGATGGCCATTGCCATATTTGCTTGCGGTCTTGAGTATTTTGTTCCACTTCATTCTGAGTATGTCTTCTGCTGTTTTGAGCTTCCGTTTTTCCTTCTTCAAACTTCTTGCAGTGGCGACGAGTCTTTTGTGGAGGTTCTTATGCTCCGGTGGTGTGTCCGGTGTGAGGTTGTTCGGACTGTTGGTTGCGCCGGGAAGGGGTTGATCATCTGGTTCGTCTTGTCCGGACGGTTGCTTGGTTGCATGTTCGTCGTCCACTGGTTGGCCCTGCTCTAACGCTGGGTCATTGGGAATGATGTTCTTTCCGAGGCGGGGTTTAGGGCGGCACTTGTGTCGCCATTTTGGTTGTTTATCGGCGGGATTATCCTTTGCCGTGCCCCGTTGATCCTCGTCGTCGCTCCCTTTTGGGGTATCCACCATATATACGTCATGTGACGAGGTGGCCTTCTAGTGCCCTGTAGGCGCTGGTTCTGGATTGTCTCCGTCATCGTCGTCCATACCGTCGATGTCTTCGGAGTCGTAGTTTAGCACGTCGGTTAAATCATCGACAGTGGCTACGAAGTGGGTGGTGGGTGGGCTTTGAATTTCTTCGTTATCCGCGTCCCAACCATCCTGGCCATAGTCCGGCCAGGGCTCTCCGGATAGCGAGAGATGCTTCAGCGAATTTAAGATGTCGCCAAAGGGTGAGTGCTGAAAGATGTCTGCAGCAGTGAATTCCATGATCGGCGCCCAATCGAATTCGACTGGCAGGGGCGCAGGAGGTTCGGAGTCCGGTAGGGAGTCCGGCACCTCGGAGTCATGAGCTTTATGCGGGACAAGGTCAGTGTTCGGCTCCATCGCCGTGGAAGTTGCAGCTCCCGAGGCGGTGTCCAGCCACCGTCCTCGATCTGCGCGATCGGCTCCGGACTATGGGTCCGAGCGGATTCATGTGCGGCCTCCAAGGTACTGTCCGGCGACAGAGTTAGGTCATGCCCATCGTGACAGCGCGGCACGCTCAGCTGTGGCTCTGATCCATCGAGGATCAAGTCCCCACGGATATCGGCCGTGAAATTTAGGCTTCCAAACCTGACCTGACGGCCAGGGGCGTATCTTTCGATCTGCTCTAGATGGCCAAGTGAGTTGGCCCGCAGGGCGAAGCCGCCAAATATGAAGATCTGTCCGGGGAGAAAAGTCTCACCCAGGACCGTGTCGTTGTTGATTGAAGAGGCCATCAAGCCTATCAATGACGACACAGAGGAACTCTCAATGAAAGCACCAATGTCGGTGTCAAAATCGGCGGATCTCGGGTAGGGGGTCCCGAACTGTGCGTCTAGGCGGATGCTAACAGGAGACAAGGGACACGATGTTTTACCCAGGTTCGGGGCCTCTTGATGGAGGTAAAACCCTACGTCCTGCTTGATTGATATTAATATTGTGGATGTTTACAAGAGTGGATCTATCACGAGAACAAGGAGGCTAAACCCTAGAAGCTAGCCTATGGTATGATTGTAAGGGTTGATGTTGTTCGTCCTACATACTAAAGCCATCCAGTTTATATAGACACCGGAGAGGGCTAGGGTTACATAGAGTCGGTTACAATGGTAGGAGATCTACATATCCGTATTGCCAAGCTTGCCTTCCACGCCAAGGAAAGTCCCATCCGGACACGGGACGAAGTCTTCAATCTTGTATCTTCATAGTCTTGGAGTCCGGTCGATGATGATAGGCCGGCCGATGATAGTTTGGCTGATGGTGGTAGTCCGGCTATCCGGACACCCCCTAATCCAGGACTCCCTCACCGGTCAATGGAAGAACCGTTCAAAAGAAACAATTGGGGACCGTCTAGTCTAGACCGTATACTGGAGCGCTCATGCCAAATTCATGGCACCCTGGACAAGCCAACCAACCACACGAACAGAGACTGCTGGGTATTTAAACAGGCCGGAAAAATAAATGCCGAAAACAAGGACAAGGGGCTGCACAGCAACGATGACGAGGAGCCCCGGCGTCCGAACATGGGGGGACAGAAGAAATCCTCCCCCCCCCCCCCCCGCCAGGTGAAAACGGTCAACATGATCTACGCCACTCACATCCCCAAGCGGGAACGGAAGCGAGCACTACGAGACGTCTACACGATGGAGCCAGTCGTCCCCAAATTCAACCCATGGTTAGCTTGTCCGATCACCTTTGATCGTAGGGATCATCCTACTAGCATCCGTCATGGCGGCTCAGCCACATTGGTCTTAGACCCAATCCTCGACAGATTCCACCTCACGCGAGTCCTCATGGACGGCGGCAGCAGCCTGAACCTGCTTTACCAGGACACAGTGCGCAAAATGGGCATCGATCCTTCAAGGATCAAGCCCACCAAAACCACCTTTAAAGGGGTAATTCGTGGAGTAGAGGCCCGTTGTACGGGCTCTATAACATTGGAAGTGGTCTTCGGATCTCTGGATAACTTCTGAAGCGAGGAGTTAATCTTCGATATCGTCCCTTTCCGCAGTGATTACCACGCACTGCTCGAACGAACCACATTCGCTAGATTCAATGCGGTACCACACTATGCATACCTCAAGCTCAAGATGCCAGGCCTGCGCGGGGTAATAACAGTCAACGGAAACATGGACCGCTCTCTCCGTACAGAAGAGCATACAGCAGCCCTCGCGGTAGAAGTACAATGCGGCCTCCTCTGGCAAACCACCAATCCGGCGACGACAACCTCAAGCACCGTCAAGCGAGTTCGGAGCACCCCGCAACAGGATCACCAGGCATGCCAAGAGCGCGACTAGCAGTCTGGCCTCCGCTCAAATCCCATCAAAGTAGCATTCGTGCCACGTGTACACAATTACGCACTCAAAATACCATGGGCATAGGCGGAGGCGCAGCAGTGGCTCAGTCAACAGTGTGGTATCACCGCCACATACCTTCATAACCTTTCCTTTCACCTTTCAGGACATTGCTTTAGTGCAGCCTCTTCAGAAGAGCCGGATTGACGGACTTACATAGGAGAGAAAACCGAGGAGGCAGCAGGCTTTGCATACAGAAGGAAATACCCAGGTGGAATCTATTTACGATCGTTATACCTGTTTTATCTATCTGTATGTAGCTTGCCCCTAGATAGGATATGTCAAATAATCCTATTTACCTCCGCTTAATGCATTCATTGTAAATATACGCTTAAACGTATTATTCATCAATGGGAGACCATATATAGCGTCAGCTTATTATTCTTATTTGAGCATTTTTTTCTTACAAATGTTTATTTGATATTGCATCCATACACCTTGGTATGTTCAGTTTGCCAGGGGCTACTTATGGCACCCCATAATATGGCAAGACAAGTCCAAACACTTTCAACAGTGCGGCACCCCGAACTTATAGCACTATATGCATCAGCTCTGAATCATGTCTTGGGTCTACAGTTGGGTTAGCCCGTCTCCCTTGTTTTGGTGCCTTACGTTCCGTTATATCGGCTAAGGTAGCGCAGGGAGAACTACTGCGATTGTGTCCCGGTTCTTCCGGACGAGCACCTCAGTAGAGAAAGCCGAAAACTGACCGGCATGATGTGGCGAGAGCTGGTCGCTGTTCGAGAGGTCTTAAAATCCTTAAAGATTTTTCTGCTTTAGGCGATAAATCGGCTTCGTCCAATCTAGGCGTATATAGCGCCCCAATTCGGCCCTCCGGATTCTAGGGGCTTCGCCGAAATTTATAATTGTAGACTTCTATGGCTAAGTGAAGGTTATAAAGCCGCATAGTCCGATTTCCTTGTTCGCTGCACCGGACACCTCCTTAAGGGACCAAACATTTGGATAAAGAGTGTCCTGGTTTTCCACGAACACCCCAGTACTAGTTACATGGGGGCGGAAGCCGACGACTGGCCTACTTCCAGAATTTTATAAACAACCTCATAGAAGGTAATATTTTAAATAACAAAAGTGCTACATAGCGCAAGTAACTTCGTCCTTAAATTACAAACATGACAGAAGTGAATTCATTCTAAAATTGTGTCCTTGGTACATTCATCGGCCACGAGACGAGCGCCCTTCATAACGCCTTCATAATACTTCTCCGGATAGCGATGCACCTTGCCATCCGGCGGCCCGTCCTTCACCAGCTTCTCCGCATCCAGCTTGCCCCAATGCACCTTCGCATGGGCAAAGGCCCGGCGGGCACCCTCAATGCAAACGGATCGCTTGATGACTTCGAGCCGCGGACATGCATTCACCATCCGCTTGATCAGGACGAAGTAGCTGGTGGGCAGGGGCTCACCAGGCCACATCCGGACTATGAAATCCTTCATAGCCACTTCGGCCGCCCTGTGGAGTTCGACCAACTACTTCAGTTGGTCACTCAGAGGCGTTGGATGTTCGGCCCCAGCATACTGGGACCAGAACAACTTCTTCATTGAGCTCCACTCCTGGGCACGATAGAACTCCGCGGCATCTGATACGCTCCGTGGCAGACCTGCGAATGCCCCTGGAGAGCTCCGGACTCGGGTAAGTAAAAGAAACGCCTCCTCCACATGTTTTCTTTGCATAAAGAATTTCTTACCCGCCGCTATCCTTTTGGCCTCCTGGATTTCCTGCTGTGCCTTCTTGGCTTCGGCTTTGGCGTCTTTTATACTTGAAAGGGCCTTCATAAGCTCGTCCTCTTTCGCCTTAAGCTCATGCTCCACGGCCTCGAACTTCTTGTCGAGATCCTGGAGCTCTTGTTGTACCTCTCCCACTCTAGCATCTTGCTTTTCGCGCTCCTTGTGTTCCAAGGCCGCCTTGTGTTTGGCCTTGGACAGCGCTTTCTTGAGAGATGCCACTTCGGTGGTGGCCTCTATTACCAAATCACGACAATTTGGCGTTAGAATAACCAATTTTATCTATCATTCGTTATATGAGAGAGGGGAATCATTCACCTTTGTTCTCTTCGAGTTGCCTCCTCGTAAGGTCGAGCTCTCCCTGCGCCTGCTCTAGGTCCTGTTTTAGGCCGGCGATCTCGGTCGTACGGACAGTAGCGGCAAGCAGCACAACATGTTTATTCACATTCAATCTTCTTGTTAGACTCCTACGGATTATAATTGACCCTCCGTTCGGTCTTTCTTTCCGAACACCAAACAGAGTATCAGGGGCTACTACCTATCGGGTGGTAATTTCACACATTTTTATTACTTGCCTCAAAGCCTGTTAGGAGGCTGGTGCAAGCTTTGGTTAGTCCGCTCTTGGCGGAAAAAACCTTCTGAATCACCGCACTCATAAGAGTACGGTGCTCTTCATCCATGGAAGCGCCTCGAAGCGCTTCCAGTAGACAATCCGACGCCTCGGGCGTAGCAGAATTCCTTGGCACAGACGGCTCGCCCTCCTTAATGAGGGGCTACCCGCCTGAGTCCGGAACCACGGGAGGTTCCGGAACAGTGTTCGGCTGAAAGTCCGGCTTACTGCGGCTCTCATCAACATGATCTGCGGGGATCTTGAAACCCGTGTGTTCGACGTCTGGAATGCCGCCTTGGGGCGCCTCCAGATCCACCTCCCCCTGCTCTGGGAGCCTTTGGGACAACACCTATGTGTCGTCGGCAGGCTGAGGAGTAGTGGCCGTCGGAAGTGAGTTCATTGCCGAATCACTCAAGGACCCGTCCGAAGACGACACCTCGGGATGGACCCTGGCTGGACTGCATATAAGTTCGGCGTTATAACAAAACTATGAAGCAAAATTATGATATAGTGCGGATACTTATGATCGCACTAAGGGCTTCTTCCTAGGCAGCCACCCCTCCTCGCTATCAGCGGCGGTGGTGGAGTAGTCCAGAAGGGACACCTTTCCCTTCTTGGACGTCCCAGCCTCCCCCTCCGGGGCGGCTTTCCTCTTTTTCTCCCCCCCCCCCAAAATGGAGAGGTGGAGTTTCTTCTTGTTTTCCCCCGCCTCCCCGGGAGGAATCTACCTTGGCGTCATCGGACGACGAGGATATGATGGCCTTGCGTCGGGGGCCTCTCCTAGCCCCCTATTCCACCCTCTCAGGCCCCCCGTCCTCTTAGGATGGGGCGGCCTCCTCTTGTTCTTCTTCATCTTCCCCTTCGGAGGAGGAGTGTGCCTCGTTATCTTCGAACGAGGCTTCCGGCGCGACCTTACGCCGGAGACCCTTTCGGATCCCCGGAGCCTTCTGTCCAGCCTTCTCCTCCGGCACCTTGTAGGGCGCCGGGACCAGCATCTTCATCAGGAGAGCATCAGCCGGGTCTTCTAGCAGCGAAGCCGGACAGTCAATCTGCTCCGCTATCGCCACGTAATCCTGAACAAATATGCACAATTACTTGAGGCTCCCCCACGAATATATTGGGAAGAACTGAATCCGGTGGTAGCCTAAAAACTCACCTGATTAGGAGGCCGCGTGGCGTGGAGCCCACGGTCCTCGGATGTGGGAGGAGGTACTTCACAGGCCTTGAACAACGCCTTCCACGTGTCTTCGTGCTTCATGCCATAGAGCCTCTGAAGCGTTCGGTGTTCGGCCGGAACGAACTCCCACAGATTGAACGCCCGTCTTTGGCACGGCAGAATCCGGCGAAAGAGCATGACCTGGATCACATTGACAAGTTTGATGTTCTTGTCTCTCATGCTCTTGATGCAGTTTTGGAGCCCGGTCAGCTTTGTAGATTCGCCCCAGGATAGGACCTTCTTTTCCCAGGAGGTGAGCCGCATGGGGGTTTCGGATCGTAATTCGGGGGCCGCCGCCCAGTTGGCGTCGCGCGGCTCGGTGATGTAGAACAACCCCGACTGCCACCCCTTCACAGTTTCCGCAAAGGATCCATCAAGCCAGGTGACGTTGGGCATCTTGCCCACCATGGCTCCTCCGCACTCCACTTGCTGGCCGCTCACGATCTTCGGCTTCACGTAGAATATTTGCAGCCACAAGCTGAAATGAGGCTTGAGGCGGAGGAAAGCCTCGCATACGACGATCAACGCCAAGATGTTGAGGACAAAGTTCGGGGCTAGATCATGGAAATCTAGCCCGTAGTAGAACATGAGCCCGCAGACGAAGGGGTGAAGTGGAAACCCCAGTCCATGGACGAAGTGGGCGAGAAACACGACCCTCTCGCGGGGTCCTGGAGTTGGAGTGACCTGCTCGTCGTCCGGTAGCTGGTGCGCTATGTCTGCGGCGAAGTATCCGGCCGCCCGAAGATTCACGATGTGGTTCTCCTTCATGGTGGAGGCCACCCACTTGCCTCCTGCTCCGGACATGTCTAGCTGTGCGGAGAAGATTTGGACTAGGGCGCTGGAGCTTGGGGAGGTAAGGATGAGCGAAGGAGGAAGAGGGCGTAGGTGAAAATGAGGGTCCTTTATCCCTTTATAGAGGCAACAAAAGTGGTGCGCCTCCCCACTAGCCCGTTGAGAATCGCTTACTTCCCAAGCGCCACGATTGATGGCACGGTGGGATTACCCATACCCGTGTTGATGAGAATCCCGTGATAAGGGGACATGATCTCTGCTTTGCCAAGACATGTCAAGGAAACCGCCTCACAATACGCGTTGTCGCTGGTTGTGGGAAAATGGTTCAAATAATGACCTGACCATAATGACATATCACGTCGTCTAAAAAGTTGTCAGCTGAAGTATCATTCTCTCTAGGGTGGTATGTGAAGATCATTTTGCAGATCCGGACACGGTCTACGTGTTCGATAATAACCTTGGAGTTTTCGAAAGGAGGAACCCGCCTTGCAATGCCGAAGACAAGACTGCGCGCCGGACTCATCATCATTGAAGCCTGGTTCAGGGGCTACTGAGGGAGTCCTGGATTAGGGGGTATCCGGACAGCCGGACTATATACATCATCCGAACTATTGAAGCGTGAAGATACAAGACTCAAGACTCCGGCCCGTGTCCAGATGGGACTCTCCTTTGCGTGGAAGACAAGCTTGGCGATCCGTATATTGTATTTCCTTCCTTGTAACCAACTCCATGTAAACCCTAGCTCTCTCCGGTGTCTATATAAACTGGAGAGGATGGTCCTTAGGAGGCCGATCACATTTACAATCATACCGTCATAGGCTAGCTCCTAGGGTTTAGCCTCTATGATCTCGTGGTGGATCTACTCTTGTACTACTCATATCTTCAATATTAATCAAGCAGGAAGCAGGGTTATACCTCCATCGAGAGGGCCCGAACCTGGGTAAACATTGTGTCCCTTGCTTCCTGTTACCATCGGTCTGAGACGCACAGATCGGGACCCCCTACCCGAGATCCGCCGGTTTTGACACCGATAGCGCCCTCTATAAACAGTGACGGATGGAGTAGTATGAGCAGATTCAAAGAAGAGTGTATTGATGGTTGCTTCTTCCGAGCAACTTACAGTGGGAAAGGTGGGGCCTATGATTTGACTGCTCATTACTCACTATTAATGCAGCGCAACAACCGGGCTGTGTCTCTCATGCGGTTGTGCACTACCCCCTCGGTTCTTAAATATACTCCGGAGTATTTGTCTTTCTAGAGATTTCAACGAGTGACTACTCAAATATTTGTCTTTTTAGAGATTCGAATGGGCTACTACATACTAATGTATATAGACATATTTTAGAGTGCAGATTCACTCATTTTGCTCCGTATGTAGTCACTTATTGAAATCTCTAGAAAGACAAATAGAGTATTTAGGAATGGAGGGAGTACACATACGAAGCAAAATGAGTGAATATACACTCTAAAATATGCCCATTTGAAATTTATAAAAAGACAAATATTTAGGAACGAAGGAGTATAATTTTGTGCATGGCACATGGACCCGGATGTTGAAGAGGCTTCTGGCAATGCTATCAAGCTTCCAGCATTTGTTTACATAATTGACGTACTATACAAATAATTTTCCAGTGACATGAAATTGTACAATGGTGTGAGCTTTCAGCTTTTGTATCGTGTGACTTGCCATCGATGCTCTTTCGGAAACAATAAAAAACTAACTTTCTTGCTGATGCATCTCAAAATTAGAAGATCAGAGCTAATATTTACATCACAACTGAAGACAAAGTTGTGAGAAGGTGTTAAATTAAAATTGATCCATGCTTTCATTGGCAGCAACATCCCCCCAGCTCTGTCTAAATCAACAAGGCACATTGGGAAAAAAAGTATTTGTCTGGAGCATCCAACATTCTGATCATTTTGTGCAGTTCCACTAAAATAGAGTTGAGCGTCCCTGTTCCAAAGATATTAAGTGTGATTACGATAATAGAGGACTACTGATGAAACAATAAACACACAAATAGAAGTCGGTCACCTTTGCAGTCTCTCTTAAGACTAACTAGTTGGAGAAGATTAGGCTCGGAGTTGGATGAGGAGGATAGAGCAAAATCAGTCTCCCATTGTTCAGTCGCACTGAAATGTACAGACGTTACCCGTGTGACATTTTAGTACAACTGCACAAAACACTCTTAAGAAAAAAGTGATTTGTGCAGTTCACCAAAAGGTCGCAATAGCAACGAGGTGAAATGGATAGCCCTGTTTGCAAAAAAGAGGTAGAAAGGAAACAATTACTGGCCAATAACAGTTGATGACACATGCGACGATAAACAAGAAGCATATTCCTTGTCCTAAGGGAAGATAACAACACGGTTGTGTTTGTCTAAAACGGTGTGAGGACAAGATTGCAATATGGAAAGTATGCCGGACGAGCTACGTTTTCGGCAAAGAACTATGGAAGATCCACATGCAGCAACGTGGGAAGACGGGCAGTGGAGCAAGGCCAGAGGGGATACTTGGAGGTCATCGGGATGTAACTAGGTGAGTAGCGGTGGGCGGAATCTGCCCATACTACAGCACTGAGCAGGTGGCATAGGACCTACCGCGCCGGAGCTTGGTCAGAGAGAATGTCGTGTACCACAGATCGGGACGTGTTGCCTCAGCACCGTCGAACGGATAAACGATTGACATCCTCCCTTTCCACCGGCGGACGGATGCGTCCGGATCAGTGACCAACGGTGAGAGAGAGAGAGAGGCCACCGCAGCCTTGTGTGAGATACTCTGAAGAGAGACAAACCAGGCCGACAGGCTCCATTGTATATAGTGGAACGGACTACCTTTTTCTCCATAAAAATCATTTTATATTATGTGTACGTGCCACTGAGCGACATAACTTTATTTAAAAATAACGCGCCAACGCATCAAGTCAAACTTTGTTTCGTGCACGCATGGTACATGACCTCTATGGGTAAACAACCTCTACACACGTTCAAATTAGAACGTGGGCTGCCATTTCGTACAGAAATGAGCTCCACCGTGTACCGGCACGGGTGTGGCTGGGCACGAAGCTTGAGTACGTGCATGGTGCACCTATTCTCTTCTTGTATACGCACACCACCTACGTGGGGTTGTGTGAGAGAGATACAAACGTAGAGAGATAGTGTGTGAGTTCATGAGAGTTTTTTTTGTGGGGGGGGGGGGTCAATAAAAAATGTAACATATGCAATGTGTGTGAAATAGAGTCCTGAATATATCATATATATATAGAGGGGGCGATCCATGAGAAAAGAGTGGAGGTATCATTGGCTTGAGTTGTTCATAGAATCGAAGTGAGGGATGATGTGTGTGTGTGCACGCGCGATCGATAAAGAGTGCCATCGAATTTGTGTGTGCCCACGTCAAAGATATAGAGTGGCTGGCC
This sequence comes from Triticum aestivum, assembly GCF_018294505.1. Classification (NCBI taxonomy): domain Eukaryota; kingdom Viridiplantae; phylum Streptophyta; class Magnoliopsida; order Poales; family Poaceae; genus Triticum; species Triticum aestivum. The sequence continues at coordinate 622,844,063 of NC_057813.1, forward strand.
TACTGGAACGGGGTAGGTGCAGTTTGTCTCTGTGGCACGGATACCTACCTACAATGCTCGACTATCGGTGTGTGGTGGGGGGAGGCCTAATTAACTATAGATGTACAATGGCTGGTATATGTGTGGAGGAGGAGAGAGGCCTACTGAATGTATTAAGGGAGATCGATCTACATCATGTATTAAGGGAGATCGATCGGCATCCATGCATATGTGTAGGAGAGGAATAAGGTTGGGAGAGAGACAGAGGTAGAGTGTTCGAGGGGGTGGTAGTGGAGTTGCTTCTAGCAAATGGTGGGATAGGCTTGCTAGACAAACGGAGGGCACACCTGCAATATCAATAAGAGAGGGGATGGCTGCCTGTCTGTGCACGTGCGTGTGAGAGACAGGTCGGGAGGCATGCACGAATGATGAGGGGAACGATATGGATGTTGTAAGCAGAAGTAACTACATAGGAAGATCAATCGTCCTTTGTCAGAAAAATGCGAGACATAAATTGTGAGTTACATCGATCGATGGGGGGAATAGTTAAAGTCGACCTAGGTATATGTTGGGAGATCGATCGATATACATGCATGCGTGTGTTAGATGCAAATGAGGCACGGGGAGAAGGATAGAGAGACAGGGATGCATCTAGGAGGTGGTGCCAGAGGCATACTATATCGAGGGGGAAGGAGTGTGTGTGTACGAGATCGATGAAAGAGTGGTGGGAGTGAGGCATGGACAGTGATAAGAGAAGAGGGGAAGCTTGTGTTTGTGCTAGGCACACCTGGCTTGAGAGGCATATCGATCGATGTGTGCCGTAAAGGAGCTGGGGGCCTACAGACACCGTGGGTGAACGACCTAAAGTGAAAAGATGAATTTGTGCGATGGAGCTAGAGAATGTTGAGGGAGGGTGAGAGGGATGCGGGCGTGTGCATGCACGAGAGAAAGTTAGCGCTAGCTACAAAGATAAGAGGATTGTGTGGGTGTAAAAGACGAATAGAGATCATACTCCATTATAAAAAGCGAATTCAGATATTTGAAGAATTTATCATAGTGTTTTATCTCAACTCTTATGAAAAAGGGAGTTCTTGATGATGGTGTGCATGCCATCCTGCAATATAGGCCGTCCGATTTATATCTGACGGATAGGAATGAAATTATGGCAATTTTGAAAAAAGAGACCCACACCCCTCTCCATATTTGCAAATTAGGCCTCCCCTTGATCATGTTGATGTTCTGCGGAACGCATGGGCATCTTGCTAGTACTACATATAATATATAGAACATTGATTATAATTGGGCTAATGTGTGGATTTTGCAGCTCGGGTCTAAATACTTGTCATAAAGTAGGGGCGGGGCACTATACTTTGTGTGATAAACACGGTGTACGTATGGAACATGGTTTAGACTATGAATATATAGTTAGTACATCAAGTGTACTGTTATTTGGAATTAATATCAAGTGTATTCAAAAAATAGAATTCGAGTTCATGTAGTACACATAGTTCATACCTATGTCTGTAGTAATCATGTGGTGTGCTATTAAGGTAATACACGAATGGTGGTTGAAGTTGGCAACAATCATGATTGTAGATTCTTATTGAAATAGAGAAACGAATTCAAATTCAGTTCGAATTGCAGCGGTAGTATAGACATTTGGAATGCACTAAAATGTTGGTATGAGTAGGTTACATGCATTATACAACAACCGAAAAACTTTAATTGGACATAAGATGGATTCATACTCCCTCCTTCCATCTATATAGGGTGTAATGCGTTTTTAAGACCGCCTTTGACTATTGACAAGATTAATAGTACATGACATGCACAATGTGAAAATTATATCATTGAAAGCTCCTTTCACACACGAATTTAACGATGTGCTTTGTGTAAGTTGCATGTCAAATATTGTTGCTCTAATATTTGGTCAAAGTTAGCATCGCAAATGCATTAGGCCCTATTTAGATGGAACGAGGGAGTAGCTTTGAATAGCATTTCTATAGTAAAACGGGGCAAGACTCTCTCTTTGTGTGGTGTGAATAGTTTTATTTTTTTTCATTTTCTTTTTGGTTGAGGGAAGTGCGAATTGATTTGGTACGTACAAGTACAATATTACACGTTAGGCTTGTCCCTAAAATTCAACCCGCGCCTTGTTGTATCCCGAAAATTCAGATATCATGCTCCCAAAACTGGCGCCTTCACAACCCGTGCCTTGCTATCCCGAAATTACAACACGCGCGAAAACTCCCTCCAGCTGCCAAATCCCGACACGCAAAATCCCCCTTCTAACCCTGAGCTGTAAGGGCCGCTAGTTCAAATCGATGGGGGGCACTTTTGTAACACACCCTACATTTTGGACAAGCGCGTCCCTAAGTCATGGTTCACCCCCTCCAATCACCTCCTTTTCACCATTCTAAATCCCAGGCCACCATAACCTCTTCGCTCCAGCCGCGAAATCCCACCCTCCTTCATCCGCCACCTCGCCGCTGCCTAGCCGAAGCCTCTTCCCCGACGAAGTCGTCCACTGCAACAGCTCGATGTCCCTCGTCCACCTCCCTAGATGAGGATCCGTCGTCCTGCCGGTTCAGCCGCCCCGTCCTCCACCTCCAAGGAGCTGCTCCGATGATCGCCTCGTCTATCGTGGCTGCTCCATCCCCACAGTTCCGCCTTAACCTGCTCCACTGGAACCGCAACATCCTCACCGACTCCTCGGACGAAGCCGAGGCCTACTCGGCGCCACCAAAGAGCTTGTAGACTCATCGCATCGCACCTTCTCCTTAACTCGATCTCCCGGCGCCAACGGTGCTCCATCCCACACCCCCATGGAGCGGCTACCTTGAAGCTGGCACCGCGGGCGACATCTCCACGACGGCTCTCCCCCAGTGCAAGGCCCCTTCGGCGGCGGCAGCCATACCAGCCAGATATGATGCGGCTGCTCCGGCTCTTGCTCGCTCGCTCACGCTGCTGCTGCTGCACCGGATCTTGCTCGACCACTCGCTCGCCCAGCTGCTGCTGCTCCGGCTCTCACTCGCTCGCTTGCGCTGCTGCTGCTGCTACTCTGGCTCTCGCTCGATTGCTCGCTTGCCCAGCTGTTGCTGCTTTGTCTCTCGCTCGCTCGCTCGCGCTACTGCTACTACTCTCCGCCTTGCTCGTGCTGCTGCTGCTCTCCCCCTCACTCGTGCTGCTACTCTGCTCCGATCTAGCTACACTGTAGTTGACTGAATCGACTTTTGGGTCAGTCGATTTTCAGGGGGTGGGGGGCTCGCCGGAGTTAAGGAAGAACCACCCACAGTGGGGATGGGGGATCGCCGGGGTTCGGGGTGGGGGCGGGGGCCTACAGGGCTAGCTGGGGCGGTGACGGACCGGCGGTGAGGAGTTGTTTCGGGGCGGCGAGGCGGTGCTGGGGCCGGCGGTTCGGCCGGTGGTGGCTAGCGGCTCAGGGGGGTGCAGGTTGAAGATGAACTGCAGGCCCTCCCTAAACTACATGTCAAGTGCCTCTCTGCTACCATTGCATTCAATTTCGACAATAACATTCAGATTCCACAGTAAATTTCAGTTTCAACGGTTAAGTTCAGAGTCAACAGTTTTTACCTCATCTATTGTAGTGAGGTGGTTTTTGGTGATGTAAATTCTACGTCTATTTTACATCATCTATTGGAGATGCTATTAGAATCCCACTTGAGATTGACGATGTCTGTCTTGTGCTGCTTTAGCCTTGATGTCTTACGGCTCACACCGGAGCTGCTCCAACAACAGAATGATCCATCACAACAGAGCAGTGCCCTGGACGACGTCTACAGATTCCTCAGATCTTCCTCCACACCTCCGACAGCCACCTCCGCCTCAACTGCTTCAGCTACGGCAAAGAGGTTGTACACTTGTTGCATCACTTATTACTATACACTCATATCGATCCATTAGGGCTATTTTGGTTCAACGGAGAAACATAGCAATAGGGAATTTTCCAATGGCACTCTACTATTCAATTATTCATGCATTTTGTTGAAAGGAATGAAGCAAAACATCCACCTGGACCTACTTTTCAAAATCCTATGCATGAAAACAATACCAAGTGCATTAGTAGCAGAATAATATTCTAATTGTAGACGCTCTATCATTTCACTTTATTTTGTCCATGTTTCTTTGCATTCCTCTGCTCTTCCAATTCTTGTAAACCAAACACCCAAGTTGACAGAAATCCTGTGTTTACAAATGCTCTGTTTACCATGTGCATTCCTATCCTATTCCGGTGTTTTTCCTATCCCTGCGTTTTTAGAATCATGTAAGCCAAATGAGCCCTTACAGAATTACTTTACTTATAGGTAGGTGTCGAAGGGAACTTTGTGTGATTTGTCCTGCTCCTGCCGCGACGTCGTCCACCTCACCTGAGCTGCTCCATCGACAGAAGCATCCACCAAACCAGACATCACGACTCCTGACTGTCTTTCGCCGCCTCAGATCTCCTTCCCTGCCGCCGGCACCCACCATAACGGCATCACCATCATCGACTCAGCAGACGAACCTGAGGAGTACATGGGTCCACAAGAGAGGGCGCACTCTTTTGTTTCTGCTTATGTTATGCATTGCTTAAAATTACCTGCTACTTTATCGTCCTGTTCACCTCTTGGACTCCAAGTCAGGTCCAAATTAATGTTCAAACTTGAGTTCTAAATTAGTTGTGGGGCACATATTGAGGTAGCAATGAATAGTATGTCTATCTAATATCTGGTTCACCTGGGGTATGCCTATATTGTTCATCTTGGGTGGGAAACAAATAGTAAAGCAATCATCATCTGTCTTTTTATTAAATTAAAGAACTCACTAGCCTGCTATCATTATTTTTGGATCCATCCACTGGTTGTTACCATCACTCTAAATTTCTGCATGCTCTCCTTACATAATCTCACCATTTTTTTTGTATGCATGTCAGATATTGTACATGGGCATGCTGAACATGTAGAGAAAAAGAGAAGAGTTTTGTGCGGCAATACAATGTCATGCAGATATTGCTCCATGGTGGGTTCAATGGCAAACCCTCCCCACCCCTCTCCAGATTGTAATCCAGAGGAAGATATCTGTTCTAAGGTGGATTCAGACGCCGCTGACCACTCCTATTTACCCGCCAAGGTGTTTGTTGTACCTTGGCATGATGATGTTAGTCATATCATGCATATGTTGCCTTGCAGTGCCTACTTTTGACATCATATATGTCATCTGCTTAGTTTAGACATGTTCTGTAATGCCACCTATTTAGTTTCTATATCATATATGGGAGTTATGCAGTCTCATGTCTTTTAGCCAGCCATAATATATGTGAAATGTGCAATGCCATCCTGTTTAACCAGGCATCATATATTTGAATGATATCTTGCCCATCCTTTTCTTCATTACACTTCCATTTGTCGACAATGTGTGTACATTAAACTACTCTTCCTATGAATCAGCCATTTGGGTGGGAGATGGAAAAATCTAGAGTGAAAACAAGGCCTTCAGAGCAGACAGTGTTACATGTCGACAATGTTTGTACATTAAACTACTCTTCCTGTGAATCAGCCATTTAGTTTAGACATCATATACACAATATTCAACACCATGTTCTTAGTTCAGACATCATATCGAATGCCCTCTGTTTAGCATATAAATCACATATGTGAATTAAATGATGTGATCCTAATTACTTAGATAACATGTGGGTGAATTATGTCATGCGATCTTGTTTAGTTATTCAGCATATCTTTGAATTATGTTATACTATGCTATCCAGTTTAGATAGACATCATATATGTGAAATTATATTATGCTATCCGTTTTAGTTAAGCAATATACATGCCAACTATTGCATGCCCTCTTTTTTCCACACTATCTATTGCATATGTCTCTCATACAATGTCTGTACTTTCAACTGTGTTTCTTGTTTATCAGCCATTTGAATTGGAGCGGGTGATGCCAGTATCTAGCAGACTAAAAACACGGTCTTCAAATAAAACAGTGCTACCTCTTGGTGGAGATAGCACCCCGGTTGTACATGCATGAGAACCAGCCCTACACTACTAGGGAAAACCCTAGTAGTAGCACGGGTGAGGGAGTCCTGGACTAGGGGGTGTCCGGACATCCGGACTATCATCGTCCGCCGGACTCCAAGACTATGAAGATACAAGATTGAAGACTTCGTCCCATGTCCGGATGGGACTTTCCTTGGCGTGGAAGGCAAGCTTGGCGATACGGATATATAGATCTCCTACCATTGTAACCGACTTTGTGTAACCCTAGCCCTCTCCGGTGTCTATATAAACCGGAGGGTTTTAGTCCGTAGGACGAACAACCATTACAATAATCATACCATAGGCTAGCTTCTAGGGTTTAGCCTCCTTGACCTCGTGGTAGATCCACTCTTGTAACACACATCATCAATATTAATCAAGCAGGACGTAGGGTTTTACCTCCATCAAGAGGGCCCGAACCTGGGTAAAACATCGTGTCCCTCGTCTCCTGTTACCATCCGCCTAGACGCACAGTTCGGGACCCCCTACCCGAGATCCGCCGGTTTTGACACCGACATTGGTGCTTTCATTGAGAGTTCCTCTGTGCCGTCACCAATAGGAAGGATGCCACTTCCCGTCTTCAAAGACGGCATCTTCGCCAAAGGAGCCTTGGCCGCCGGCCAAACTATCCGGCTGGGTGGTTTTCTCATGACCACCTGTTCGGCCACTGCTTCGACGATGACCTCTCGGGTCATCAAAAGCAATCTTCAAGTCAACTCGAAATTCACCGAGCAGTTGAATCCAACAGAGCTCTCGTCCGTGAACGAACTCTTGGATCGCATCGCTGCCCTGGGAGTCGCTACAGACTACAATCGGATTGGGCTTAAAACCGATCTGAGAGAGATTGACTCTCCCCAAGTTACCCACCACGTTGCAGTGGTAGAGGAACAACACGACGACTCTTCTCCCATATTGAAAACTAGTCATGTCCGGGCTTCTGAACCCTCCATGCCGGATTCTCGCGGGGGGCGGACTTCGATCAAGCACTGAACCTAAAGTCAGGCATCGGACCGGACTCGTTGGACCACGTTCAACGATCCAAGTTTCCAAATTCGGAAACTTCTCGGCCTTTGAGCCTTGAGATGGGTAGGGTTCCGGACTTAATTCCACCCACCCGACCAGACATATGCGATCTATCTCAAATCCGGCAGGAGCCCGCTGAAACAGTACATCATTACTGGGCCAGATTCCTCCTGGTTATGGACAGGATAAAGGACTGCCGTGAGGAAAACGCAATTTCAATCTTCTGCAATAATTGCACGGACAAGGGAATTTTGAACGCCGTCAGTCGTCGCGAAATTACATGCTTCACCGATCTGGCGTCCATAGTACGAAAGTACTGTGCGGTGGAGAGTTTCCAGAAAACCGAAACCAAGTTTTGGGACAATCCGGCCCCGAATACAACCCTAGTCCAAAGTAAAAGAATGCATCACACTCAGGCAACAGGTGCAAAAACCAAAAAGCAAAAACCCCATAAAGGGCAAGGAACCGTACTGGAAGGTTGGCTCAACGGACCCTGTAAAATTCACAAAACAGAAGGCGCCACTCCAACACATAGCCTTCGAGCATGTTGGATAATGCGGCAGGTGGCCAAAAGTGGCGAAGAGCTTCTAGCCCCGGAGAGCCACTCCAATAATACCAGTACGGTGTCAACAGTCTTCGAGACTTTCGCATAGAATAATATGCGGAAACGAACAATCCGTAGCCTCGCCGAAGTCTACCAAGTAGCAACAACAAATCCATGGAGCGACACGGCCATCACCTTCAACGCCAGCGACGAACCTAAGTTCAGAACAGCCCGAGCACCAGCCGCATTGGTCCTCAGTCCAATAGTGGATGGCTTTCGTCTTTCCAAGGTACTCATGGATGGCGGCAGCAGACTAAACCTCATCTAGGAGGAAACCCTTCAAAAAATGGAAATAGACTGGAGCCGCATTGAGCGAAGCAGCACAACCTTTAGAGGGATAATCCCTAGTCGGGAAGCGCGCTGCACAGGAAAAATCACACTTGATGTGGGGTTCGGCTCGCCGGACAATTACAGGTCCGAAGAGGTCACGTTCCAAATAGCCCCATTCAGCTGCGGATACCACGCTATATTAGGACGAGAGGCATTCACAATTTTTCAAGCCATACCCCATTACGGGTACATGAAGCTTAATATGCCTGGGCCCGGCGGAATAATCACTCTCGCTAGTGATCCGGATATAGCACTTCACGCCGAAAATAAGACAGCCGCATTAGCCCTAGAGGCACTATCCGAAGCCCTAGCGGTGGAGGAACTTACTGCGCTGCGCTCCATGGTGAATAGGGACGATGTGATACTCGATAAGAGACCCAAGTCCACCTCTTTTAAACCAGCAGATGAAATAGTCAAATTACATGTCCATCCGACGGACCCAACAAAGACGGCCTCCATCAGGGCGCAGTTGAACTCTGATGTAGATGCCGCACTGCGAGAATTCCTTCGGGAAAATTGGGACATCTTTGCCTGGCACCCTTCAGACATGCCAGGAATCCCACGCAGATTGGCGGAACACAGCCTAAACATCCTAAAAGGATTCAAGCCAGTCAAACAGGCTCTTCAGCGATTTTCCGAACCCAAAAGACAGGCAATGGGAGAAGAGCTAGCCAAACTACTGGAAGCCGGATTCATCAGAGACATTAAACATCCGGACTGGCTAGCAAACCTGGTAATGGTACCAAAGAAGGATAAATCCTGGCGCCTATGTGTCGATTTTCAAGACCTCAACAAGGCCTGCCCAAAGGACCCCTTCCCCCTTCCCCGCATCGACCAAATAATCGATGCTACCGCAGGGCACGATTCATTTTGCTTCCTTCACGCATACTCCGGTTACCATCAAATTAAGATGGCAGAGACAGACCAAGCCGCAACGGCATTCATTACTCCATATGGACCATTCTACTTCAACACGATGCCCTTCGGACTCAAAAACGCCGGCGCAACATATCAGCGCATGATTCAGACATGTCTGGCTACCCAGATCGGCAAAACAGTAGAGGCATACATAGACGATGTAGTCGTCAAAACCAGACACATCGAAACTCTAGTAGATGATTTGAGGCTCACATTCGACAACCTCCGAGCATATGACATTAAGCTGAATCCGGAAAAATGCGTTTTCGGAGTACCAGCAGGAAGGCTCCTGGGCTTCATTGTATCCGGTAGAGGAATTGAAGCAAACCCGGCCAAGATCTGAGCTCTGTCACAGCTGGATATTCCAAAAGACCTCAAACAAATACAAAATTGACTGGATGCGTGGCGGCTTTAAGCCGCTTTAATCTCCCGTCTGGGAGAAAAGGCATTGCCCCTTTATCGCCTCCTCAGGCGCACCGAACACTTCGAGTGGACGGATGCACCACGCCGGACTCGAAGAAATAAAGGCCATATTGGCAACAAATCCGGTCCTGGCCCGTGCCCAACCTCGGCGAACCAATGTTGTTATACATCGCGGCAACACACCAAGTTGTAGCGCGGTGCTCGTCGTCGAACGAGAAACAGAAGGGCATAAATCCCCTCTCCAAAAACCAGTGTACTACGTATCCACTGTCTTAAGTCCCTGCAGTCGCGTTACCCGCACTATCAAAAGATACGCGTACGTAGTGTTCATAGCATTCCCGGAAGCTCGACACTACTTTCAAGAGTGTTCGATAACAGTGGCCTCCGAAGTGCCCCTCAACGACATCATAAACAACCGCGACGCAACGGGCAGGATTGCAAAATGGGCCATTGAGCTCTTGCCATTCGATATAACTTACAAACCTCGGCAAGCCATAAAGTCACAAGTCTTGGCTGACTTTGTCGCCGAATGGACTGAAGCCGAACTCCCTAAAGAGTACGGCGCATACTCCAATTGGACTATGCATTTCGATGGCTCCAAAATGTTGGCCGGCCTAGGGGCTGGCATCGCACTCACGTCCCCAACCGGGGATACAGTCCAATACGTACTCCAGATAATGTATACGGACTCCAACAATGCAGCCGAATATGAGGCCCTCCTACACGGCCTCCGGATGGCAATCTCCATGGGCATTCAACGCCTAGAGGTGCGCGGGGACTCAAACCTCGCAATATCCCAAGTAAATGGAGACTTTGACGCCAAAAATCCGAAGATGGCAGCCTATCGTAACGCTGTCCTAAAAATGTCAGCCCAGTTCGAAGGACTTGAATTCCATCACGTAGCCCGGGATAATAACCAAGCAGCCGACGTATTGGCACGCATCGGTGCGAAGTGCGACACTATCCCTCCAAACATCTTCCTGGAATGGCTCTTTAAGCCATCTATACTATGGGAAGAGGAGTCCGGAAATAACAACCCGGATGCAGCCGCACCGCCCAACACAGAACAATCTGACATAATCGGCAACCCAGCCGATGAAATAACGCCTTCAGCCCACAAAATAATGGCAGTAATTGCCCCATGGACAGAACCATTCCTAGCCTACCTGATTAGGCAGGAGCTTCCCGAGGACCAAAATGAGGCCCGCTGCATAGTTCGGCGATCTAAAGCCTACAAGGTACACGAGGGAGAATTGTACAAGAAAAGCACAACCGGAGTCCTTCAAAGGTGTATCTCCGAAGAGGAAGGGTGAAACCTTCTGGCTGAAATTCATGCCGGACTAGGCGGACACCACGCCGCAACTCAGGCCCTTGTAGGCAAGGCCTTCCGTACAGGATTTTATTGGCCGACGGCCCGGGCAGATGCTCAGGACTTAGTCCAAAGATGCGTCAGTTGTCAGCTCTTTGCTAATCAGAGCCATATGCCACCCACCACCCTCAAAACAATACCCATTACCTGGCCGTTCGCGGTCTGGAGGCTTGACATGGTTGGACCCCTTAAAGGGGGAACCCGCAAGCAACGGTACTTATTGGTCATGGTGGATAAATTCACCAAATGGATAGAGGCCAAGCCAGTTAAAACGGCAGAGTCCGGACCAGTGATAGACTTTATATCCGGGGTAGTACACCGTTATGGCGTCCCCCATAGCATCATTACCGATAATGGCACGAACTTCACGGCCGACGAGGTTAAATCATGGTGCAAAAATATGGGCATTAAGCTCGATTACGCTTTAGTCTATCATCCTCAAACCAACGGTCAAGTGGAACAAGCAAATGGTCTAATAATGAGCGGCATCAAACCCAGACTAGTGCGGTCCCTTACGAAATCTGACACGCACTGGGTAGAGGAGCTCGACTCCGTACTCTGGGGGCTGCGGACAACGCCCAACCGTACTACCGGATTCACACCATTTTTTATGGTATACGGCACAGAGGTAGTTTTGCCCTACGACGTCATTCATGACTCACCTCGAGTGCGCATGTACGAAGAAAGAGAGGCCGAGCTGGATCGGCAGGACAGTTTGGACGCATTGGAGGAAGAACGCGACGTCGCCAAGGCTCGTTCCACATTTTATCAGCAGCAGGCTCGGAGATATCAAAGCAGAGAAGTACGGGCTAAGACTTACAATGTTGGCGAACTAGTTCTATGCCTGCCGGACAAGAAAAAGGACAAGCTCAAGCCCAAATGGGAGGGGCCCTTCATTATCGATCAAGTCCTGACCGGCGGAGCGTACCGTCTGCGAAATGCATCGGATAACCGACTCGAGCCGAACCCATGGAACGCAGCCCGCCTCTGACGATTCTACGCCTAGCACCGGACTAGGAGTTCGTCTCCTTCCCCCCGTCCAAATTTTTTACATTTCAGCTGTCTTTCTTTTCTCTCTTTTCTCTCACCCTTTTGATAAAAGCCCTTGAGGGCCTACTTGCGCATTGTTCGCACACACTTGATGTGCTATCCGCACTCATTATACCTGGGGGCTTCTTTACCAGAAGCTTACTTATAAGGGCTCCATGCCCAGCACATGTGTCAAACTTCCACATGTACCTTTCATTCACCATTATATGCATCGATATGACTTAAGTTTTGGCCAAGCTGGGTTGCCTGGCTCCTGTGCTTACCCCTACGTTCCCGATTGTTCGGCTAGGAGGTAAAGGGAGCACCTCTGCGATTGTTACTACCGGGTCAGCCGGATGTGTACCTCGGACTGGGTGAAGCCGAAAGCTAGCGTTCTTAAGGGAATATTCGGTCGGTGACTCGAAAGATGATTTTTTTTACCCATTTCTTTATCTGCCCCCAGATGTTTTCCTGCTCTTTTCGCAGTCTGGACATGCACTTTAGGGCATGCCTCCCAGGGAAAGGAACCCTTAACGGAACTATTCTCCCTGGAAGATGTTTTTTACTAACCATGTAATATAACATAACTAGTTGGGCACTTGTCTGATAAAGCACTAATGACCCCTACGCCTGGTCTCCATGCATACTCCGGTTGTTCCTTAACCGAGAAGGTATTCGGACACACTCCGGACTCTAGGGTCCCGAGGTCGAAGCGAAAAGGTCGGCAAAGACAAACGATCTACAATCCGACTAGAAGACATTTTATGTGTCATTTTAAAATACATTATCAAATCGACTGACTGTATTCCTCCTCAATCCTGTCTAACAGGCTGTCTAATCTACAGTCCCATTGGGATCTCCTTCCCGTCGGGCCCCACAGGTCCGACCTCGGCCATGTGGTTAGGATCCGCCTTCTTGTACCGCGTCTTCACCATGGCCCAGGCCTCCCTGGCACCTTGGCGGCAGGCCGATATCTTCCATAAACGGAAGCGCTGCCGCGCTCCCTGAAGCTTCTCCGCAAGCTCTCCAAGGCCCTCGGGCAGGGAGAGGGACGGCCATAAAGCCTGGACGACGCCGCTCATCGCCTGCCGAACTCGTTCGAGCAGTTGCACCAGCTCGGGAAGTTGATCACCCGTTGATACGGGCATCTCCTCTGCAAGACGACCTGTGAGCACACCTACAAACGTATTTTTGTCAATCGACTTCCTCGCCGAACTCTTCTTTTCAAAGGAGTTTGCTCAACCACTTACTATAGATGTCGCGATGAAGCCGCTGATTCTCCTTCACGGAGCCAGACAGCTCGGCCCGAACACCCTTTAGCTCTTCTCCTAGCTGGGTGTGGGCATCTTGGAGTTTGTTCCTCTCCTGCTGCACCTTCGTAAGCACCCTCTCGCCGGCCTTCAGCTGGCGCAGTAGTTGTTGCTTGTCCGGATCAAGTCCGGCAACATCTGCAATATCATTGTGAGAATTATACGTACGCCGCACACCGCTTATTTTTTTTGAAATAATGTGTTACCAGAGGGGGTCTCTATGCCTCCTTAGGCGGCAGCCAGTGCGGCCTCAAGTTGGGCCTTGCACTCTTGCAGCTCCTGGGACAATCGGGTATTCTTCTCCGTAAGATCCTGCATATCAAATGATCCTTAAATCAGTTACTCTAACTACTTTAAGTCTCGGGGGCTACTGGCATATACAACTATTAAAATCCTTTACCCGTATGTCTTTTACATACTGCTCCGTGGCTTTGGCTAAACCATCCTGAGCGGCACGGAGGTGCGCGTCCCCCGCGTTAAAGGCATTCAACGCCTCTGGGGAGAAACACGCGTCACGAAGAACTGTCCGGCAACGCCTATGATTCATAGCGCTCTCCACCTCAGACCCGGTGGCGGACAACTTGTCGGCATCCTCCGTTGGAGGAGTATCCGGCTCGCACCTCGCGCTCGCCTCCCCTTCCGGACCAGGTGTTGGAGCCTGGCTGGCGGAGGCTTGGTTGGCAACCTCTCCGGGCACAGTTCGGCGAACGCTCCTTCTCCTGGAAAAGTAATGAGCATTAATACGCCTCCCAGGAATCTTTTTCCTAAACAACGGTCGTGAGCTATACCGTTGCGGTGATGTTCGGTTCGTACCGCACCCCTCTTCCGCCTGCTGGGCCGGACTGACCCTTGTTGGTCAGCCACCGCGGGTTCGGCTTCCCGCCTTGAAGGCACCTCCTGCAAGACACCATTGTATACGACGGTAAGAAATATGCGTGGACGAAGTAATGGTGTCAAGGCTTCGGTCATGATTACCTGGGAAGCCGGAGATAGGCCGGGGTAGTCAGCCGTAATGGCGACTAAAGCATTGTCCATGCTAAGTTGGTGGAACACCCCGTCGATCAGATCCACCTTTATGTCCGGATCCTCTTCGGAGGCCGGATCAAGGGATCTTCCCGGATCCTCGGGTTGTGGAGCCGGACTGTGAATGTCCTCCACATCCTAGCGCAGTTCCTGCGTCGAAATCATAGACTAAGGCACTTGGCCTTGAAAGAACGGGTCGGATGGATAAACGTCTGCTTACGCAGCTCCGAGGGTTATTCATGGAGAACCCATTCAATGGGCTTGTCCGGAGGAAGTCCTCCTTCTCCCCCTTGAACAGGCCGGACAGGATCTTCACCAGATCCTCGGCCGATCCCGGCCCTTTGCGGCCATGACGGGTGGTATCATTCTCCCCGTTGAAATCCCACATGGGGTGGCCCCTGTATTGCAGAGGCTGCACCCCCCGCATAATGCACGTGGCCATGACTCCAATCATGGTCAGTCCGGAATGGGCCAGTAACCTTATCCGGCCCATCAAATAATGGACGCTCTTGTCTTCCTCCAGCTGAGGGCTCCGCGGGCGCCAACTCAGGCGTTTCTTAAGGGGAGCATTGCTAAACTCCGGGAGGCCGATCCGAACAAGGTCCGGCAGTGGAGTGTCTTCTACATAAAACCATTCTGAAGGCCGGTCTTCGGACGCCTTCTTAGGGGTTCCGGAGAGATATCCGGTCCCGGCGATGCGCCATATTTCGGCACCGCCCACTTGATAAATCGACCCCTCATGAGAACGGGGTACGAGGCAGAATAGCCTCTTCCACAGCGCAAAATGGGGCTCGATGCCCAGGAATAGCTCGCAAAGAGCTACGAAACCCGCGATATGCAGAATGGAGGCGGGCGTGAGGTAATGGAGCTGGAGTCCGTAGAACTCCAGAAGCCCGCGGAGGAACGGATGTATAGGAAATCCGAGCCCTCTTATCAGATAGGGGACGACGCATACCCGCTCCCCTTTATTGGGACTTGGGGTAGCCTCCGCTTGCTTCCCACCTTTGTAGGTGGCCAGCCCGGCTCGAACCGGGACCATGAAGGCCGGAGGAAGATATCCCTCCGCTTGGAGCGTCACCAGCTCGTTGTGTGGGACAGAACATCTCCTCCAATCTCCTGGCAGAGGGCTGGGAGCGCGAGAGGAGGAGCCGCGACGACGGTCCATGATGGAATGGATTTTTGGTCAGAGGCGCTCCGATGAGTACTCGCGGAAGGAAGATGGTGTGGTTCGGATATGGATTCTTGCCTTTCTTATAGGCAGATTATTGGCGCAGCTAGGGGGTAAAATGTAAAAGATACCCTGGCTTTTCGCATTCGTGAGACGCGTGGAAGAGGGCCATTATTGGGCGTGGAAGCCAAGGAGTGCAACATTCATAAGGAAGCCGGACACTATTCGGCAAGAACATGGAATTTGGAGGAGAACCCGCCTTGCAACGTCGAAGACTATACATGCGCCGGACTCATCGTCATTGAAGCCTGGTTCGGGGGCTACTGAGGGAGTCTTGGACTAGGGGGTGTCCGGACAGCCGGACTATCATCGTCCGCCGGACTCCAAGACTATGAAGATACAAGATTGAAGACTTCGTCCTGTGTCCGGATGGGACTTCCCTTGGCGTGGAAGGCAAGCTTGGCGATACGGATATGTAGATCTCCTACCATTGTAACCGACTTTGTGTAACCCTAGCCCTCTCCGGTGTCTATATAAACCGGAGGGTTTTAGTCCGTAGGACGAACAACCATTACAACAATCATACCATAGGCTAGCTTCTAGGGTTTAGCCTCCTTGATCTCGTGGTAGATCCACTCTTGTAACACACATCATCAATATTAATCAAGCAGGACGTAGGGTTTTACCTCCATCAAGAGGGCCCGAACCTGGGTAAAACATCGTGTCCCTCGTCTCCTATTACCATCCGCCTAGACGCATAGTTCGGGACCCCCTACCCGAGATCCGCCGGTTTTGACACCGACAACGGGTTTAAAGCCCACTAGTAGCGCGTGCGCTACTAATAAGGCGCTACAGCTATTACTTAGCAGTAGCGCGTGTCACACACGCTACTGCTAAGACACATAGCGGCAGCGCCTCTTCTCTCCCGCGCTGCTGCTAATCTAGCTACTTGCAACGTGTTTACTATCAATCGCTACTAGTATTCTTTTTTTATTTTCTTTATTTTTAGTGTATTTATCTACCGTTATACAAATTTTGGTACAATACCAATTATGAGGTTTATATCATTATGTCCATAACAGTGTGTCAAATGAAGGTGGATTAGGTTCAAGTGGAGGCAATATGTGGTGCATGTCAAAAGTATACTACTAATCCAAACTTGATCTAGTTTGGACTAGTAGTACTTTCGATGTTCACCACATGTTGCATCCACTTGAATCTAATTCGCCAGCACAAGCTATTTAATCATCATCATAGTCATTACCACTAACAATATTTATTTAATCACCACTAACAGTAGCTAATAATAATCATCATAGTCATTACCACCAACACTAGCTATTTAATCATCATAGTAATAGTGTAGCACATCATCATCTTCAAACTCATTTCTAGCTAGCTAATCACTCCTGCTGCTCTCTCTTAGGTAAAATAACAAAAAACATGTGTAGCTCTCCTCCTTCATCAAGTTGGAGCATGCAGATGAATCTGTCTCCTAATCATGGGTTGTTCTTCTGTTTGCTGCCCCCTAGTACTTCTCTGCGCTCCTCCATCACAAATTAGGTCCAGACTTTCACTATTAAGAATCCGTCACTAATCCTGAATGCACTAAAGTGATCTGCAGGATATCTTGGTCGTAAGCTAATAATACACATGGTACCTTTAGTCTCGATCCCATGAGGCACAACATTCATCGGGAGTCCCTATTGAAGAACATCGTAACATACTTAGTAATGAAGTTTAGCTTAAAAATAATGTATGGAAAAGATGCACTGAGGACAAATAGTAAAAATCTTACCATCCTTCCTAAATAGATTTGACCGTAGTTCATTACGAACACTATTGGTCGCACGTTTTCAGTACTAACATTTCTAAATGCAGGAAGAAAATTTGTCTTGATAGTATTAAGATCCGCAAGCCATGAAACATAATGACTTAGCTCCTCGCAGTGTAGTTCGGCCCCGGCACAGTAGTAGGTCATGTCTACCAAGCGTTAGACATGTTTGCTTGAACCGAAATAAGCTAACAATAGAAATTAGTTGTCAACTATTTTTGAATAAACAATATCAAAGACATAAATATGGTTGAGAAACTCACATAATGGTATAACTGGAGGCGTCTGCACATCGACCCAGATGTCAGTATTACCTTCAATATCATCTTCCGGACGAATATCAAAGGTGATAACCATATCAGGCTCAAATGCGTAAGTCTTGCATAGTGCTCGCCATGTTTTGCATCCAAAATAGGTGTAGTCGTCTGAATTGTATAATTTTGCATGGAAAATATAACCATGCTCGGTCTTCAAGTAAACTTTCTTTACCTCCATAGTACGACTGAAACCTATCTTATCCAATACAAAAACTCTTGCATGGCAGGGGATACGCTAGTAGAATAGTAAAAAAATAAATTATAAGTTGAAGCAAATGAAGCAGCTGTCATGCTTAATTACGAAAAAAGACTTGTCCCTGACTCTCCATTATGGAGAATGGAGATTATCTTGTCTCCAATTCTTTCCTTTCACACAACGTTGCTTCCAAGAACCTCCTTACGAATGTCCATACATTTCTTCCATTCTTTGATTATCATGTGTTCACCGTTTTTAGAAATCCGGTATGCACAGGTGAGTTTCGTAGGATGACCTGGCTGTATGTTCAAAACATCAAGGCGACTATGCTGATACATCAAATGAGGCACACAATCCATCGGGATTTTCTATTGAAAAACATAGTAATAACTTCGTAGTTAGCAATGTAGTTCAGTTTTAGAAGTACGCAAAAGATGCATGGATGTCGTAATAGTAAAAAATCTTACCAGGAAATCTCCATGGGAGTTATCGTTGTTCAACACGTGCACTAGTGGCACGTATTCACCATAATTTGGAGGAGTTCAATAAAAGGCATTGTAATTCTTAATGTCAGTGCAATATGCAACCAAATTATTTTTCTCTTGATAAGTTAACTCAGAGCCATCGGTGTAGCTGGTTCTGTCTACCATCTTCCACACACTCCTTGAAGAATGAAAATAAGCTATCAATGGAAATAAGCTGTCAATTATTTTGAAATAAAAAATATAAATTACTTAATAACTATGTTTGAGGAACTCACATAGCGGTATAATTGGAAGCGTATCAACAAGAACCCAAATGACCAAATTGTCTTGGTCGATGTCAGGATCCCCAAGATCCATGGTGACAAAACATACCCTCTTGAAAATCATACATCTTGCAAAGTGCTTCCCAACCCGGGCAACCAAAATGGGATACGCTCTCAGAGTTGTATAGATTTACCTCAAAATCCATACCATGATGGGTTCTTAGGTTAATTTTCTATGTTTCATTCCTCTCATGATCTTCAAAACCCATCCTCGCCAAGACATAGTGTCTTGCATGGCATGGGATAAACTAGTCGAATTGTAAAAGACGAAAATTACACGTTGAAGTAGTAGAAGTCAAGCTTAATTACGAAAAAAACAATTTGCGTCATAGCTTACGGTATCACAATCGAAGGCCTCCTCGAGCTTAATGCTAAAGCGCCGACCTTCGTCCAGGTGAGGCCTGTCGCAGGAACCCCGTTTGTCACCGCACCGGGAGCACTCCCCAGGACCTTCTTCGTCCGACGAAATTTCCTATGTTCATAATTCAAAGATTAAACTTTTACTATTAAATATATGGACTACAAAAACTAAATTAGATCATTATTATTCATCACGGGTTGACTATGGGTCTGACTAAATCCAGGCCACTCGATATTTCCTACATATTCTAGCACAAGTCATGCCAAAATTGGCGGAAAATTCCGGCATGACCTTTCCTAAAACAGGACATATCGAGCGCCTGAAATTCGCCGGAACGGAAATTAATCAACACTCCAGCAAAACATGGGCCACTCGGAGGTGTAACCTGCAAACATGACCGGCCACTTTGGGCAACCACATATCCTATTGAGCAACACAAGATATACATGTTTTTATCTACATGGAGATTTGGCTGGTCTCACCTCGAGGTCAAAGGGGTTGGTGACGGCACTACTAGGAAAAGGCCTGCTAGTGGGGCACCTATTTTCGCTACTAAGGGCGCACTGCAGGTGCGCCACTAGCATCACGCCATTAGAACTTTTTACTAATGGCGCACCACAGGTGCGCCATTAGTATCTGGTATACTAATGGCGCACCAGGCAGTGCACCATTAGTATATCCCATGGTGTGCCATTAGTATGCCATCCCAGGGGGCCGTATTTACCCATGTGCTCTGGCTTACTAATGGCTCACTAGTTGATGATGTGCCACTAGTGTGCTTTTTGAAGTGCGCCACTAAAGTGTTGAGTGGTGTGCCACTAGTATGAAATATTAGGGATTATTTTTTTCTTTTCTGATATTTGCACAGGTTACAAAACATATTACTGCACAGAATATAGAGACCACAACATATAAACAACAGATTTATCGAATACAATAGAAGATTAGTCTCTGAATACAATTCATCATATTAGTCTCCGAATTTAAAATACCGAACAAAGTTAGAACATTACAAGTCTCGAGACCGCGAGTAGCGAGTTTGTCTTCACATTACAAGTCGATATCGATCATCTAAACTACCATCACATAGAAGAGAGCTGCAGTCATCACGATGAGCATAATCACGATGAGCATAATCATGATGAAACTGGTCTTCATCCGGTTCCTCCAACGCTCCCTCCTCTCTCCTGCTAGATAGAGCGTGTATCTATCTTCCGCCTCCGCCCTAGTGGTGTACCCTTTGTAACTGTTACCGCTGAAATGGTGAACCTGTCTCCAACACTCCTCCCAGTCGTCGTAGACTCCGGGAACCTTACCCTTGTACACGACATACGACGGCATCTCTATGCACTAGCCAAACAAAACGTTAGTAGCAATTCACAGACAATACATAAGCAATATATAAGTATGCAATAAAAGGATCGGAAGAGAACAGCAACACATTAATTGCATGATTCATGGTCCTACTAATAAATAGCATCGATTACATATAAGTTGAATGACTGTCTAAACCAAAGAGACATACAAGTTCATGAAAGTTTAATATTACAACATGAGCCAATCGACATTTCAGAACTACATAGCATCACTACTTTCGACTCGACTCAGGGACCGGAGCATGGATGAAGCCGCCGTCTTTCGTGATGGTCACGAAATCACGGGCATTGTCAGCCTGCATTTGTAGCGTTGTTTCTATCTCACTGTTGGACGGTTGAGATCTGAGGTAGAACTGCCCCGAGGTACGAAGGACATCTTGATGGATAATTTCCGCAAACTCCGACTAGATGCGAAAGAATTCTTGTCTGATGTCCGCGTCCTGGATTGCCGACAAGCGTGTGGCTCAGTCTTTGAGATTATTTGGTAGCAGAATGTGATTTTGGTCCCGTACGATCGCTCGCATGTGATGGAGGGCGTAGTAGGCGTCCTTCTGACCGCCAGGCGGCTGCTTGACGCAGGGGAACATCGTATTGTGGGTGAACACGTGCTTGCCGTACCTACGAATTGGCCTCTTGAAGGTGCCTCCAGATCTGGCGTAGCCAGGGAGAGCATCATCAAGAACTTTCTCAATATTTGTGTAGTCTCAATATTTGTGTAGTCTATCTTCGACTCACGGTCTGGGTCGAAATACGTGTCCATCGAATATTTTGGGCTTAAGAGGATGAGTGTGCAATGTGTGTCATTGCACAAAACAAGGAATGTTAGAAAAAAAAGAACGATCAAAATCTATGAAATCATATGTTACGGGGTGGTGAAGGGATGGCTTACTTGGGAAAGTAAGGAACGAGGAAGTTATCCTTATCTGGGTTTGCCAGAATGACATCTTCGAGGTGTGAACTTGCGACTTGCCGGTCCCCAGCGCTGCCTAAGATCTTGGCATGCATGTAGAAGGGGTCGACTATCACGATGTCCGGGGTCTTGTCTCTAATGATACGCATCTCCATACTCAGCGAAAATAGCCGAACGAAGGTGTAGTGCAGCGGATGAAGGTTAAACATAGCGAAGATGTCATCAACCCGCAGGACGATCGTACCCCCGATGGCGCTATCCACAAAGCCATTGCCCTCTGGCACCTTGGCCATGAAAACCGGGTATGCGACATCATTCTGGGAGAGACGCCGCTTCTCCAAAGAAAGAACAATGTCATGCAGACTTCGCATAGCACCGGTTGCAGCATTGAGCAGATTAGTCGGTAGCATCGCCCTACCCACCACATGCACCCTCCTCAAGATATCCTTAGGTGAAGGTGTCCCGTCCTGAGAACGGATCGTACTCGGTGCCGGCTGGCTCGCACTGCCCTTGTTATTCTTTCGTTTTCGTCCCTTCTTCTTCATGTGCTATAATGGGATCGAGTTCTACTCAGAGACCGCCTTCTTGAGTGTGTTGGGGCTGATAATATTTCGCACCTCGGCTATCTGAGGCTCGGTGAAGGCGGCAGCTGGAGGCGTCTCCTGAGAACTGAACGCCAGACGACGCCTGTTGCAATTGGTTTTCTCTGCGGTACCAGCTAGATCGCGGTCGTCTTTTCAGGGTTAGGTTCTTGAGAAGGAGGTCCGAAGAATTCGTCACCGTACCCATGTTCAGCAAAGTACTTATTGACATTGGTAAATGTATTGTCATTGTTGTCATCGTTGTCCGGATCCTGTGCCATATGCATGTCCGGATCCTGTGCCATAGGGATGTCTGGCATGTCTGAAAGCGTTGCGGCGGTCTTGCCATGGCTTGGCGCCAGCACGACTGGTGGTGTTGTCTGTGGGGTGGTGTCCCCCGCCCCCAAACGAATCTGGCTCTTCGGCCAAAGCAGGGGCCAGCTTACGTAGGCGCTGAGGGTCATCACATCATCTTCGTCGGCCCCAGCGGGTCGAATCGGAGGTAACAACTCATCGCAGCCTGGCAGCACCCGAACCAGTTCAACCCTATACACGATGGGTGGCATCGAATTACCGTGGAACACGGGGTTTCCCAGTTGAACGATTCTGCCCTTGGCGACATCGATCAACTCGCTACCCACGAAGTGCAGGAGAGTGCATGGAACGTTGGTGGCGCCCTGCAAAAACATGTAGGGCGTCAGGGATGCCCAGTCAAAGGCAAGGAGATGAAGTCATCGGCTGAGAGGCTTAGTTACCATGATGGTGTCGAGCTCGGCTAATGTCGAGGCACCGCCAACGGCGGGCGTGCAACTGACGGAGGGGCCGCTTGCTGCCGAGGTGCCCGCCGGCGTACACCCAGGTGCATTATGTTGGGTAACGTTGTAGAAAATTAAAAAAATCCTACGGTTTCACCAAGATCCATCTATGAGTTCATCTAAGAAACGAGTGAAAGGAGAGATGCATCTACATACCACTTTGTAGATCGTGAGCGGAAGTGTTCAAAAGAATGGGGTTGAGGTAGTCGTTCTCGTCGTGATCCTATCACCGGAGATCCTAGCGCCGAACGGACGGCACCTCCGCGTTCAACATACGTACGGTCAGCGTGACGTCTCCTCCGTCTTGATCCAGCAAGGGGAAGGAGAGGTTGATGAAGATCCAGCAGCACGACGGCGTGGTGGTGGATGCAGCGGGACTCCGGCAGGGCTTCGCCTAGCAACTGTGGGAGGAGGAAGAGGTGTAGCAGGGGGAGGGAGGCGCCAAGACTCAGGGTGAGGCTACCCTCCCTCCCCCCCTCCTTTATACAGGCCCCCAGGGGGGGCGCCGGCCCCTGAAGATCAGATCTCCCAGGGGGGCGGCGGCCAGGGGGTGGAGTGCCCCCCAAGGCAAGTGGAGAGCCCCCCCCCACCCTAGGGTTTCCAACCCTAGGCGCAGGGGGGGCCCAAGGGGGGCGCACCAGCCCACTAGGGGCTGGTTCCCCTCCCACTTCAGCCCACGGGGCCCTCCGGGATAGGTGGCCCCACCCGGTGGACCCCCGGGACCCTTCTGGTGGTCCCGGTACAATACCGGGTGACCCCAAAACTTTCCCGATGCCGAAAGAGCACTTCCTATATATAATTCTTTACCTCCGGACCATTCCGAAACTCCTCGTGACGTCCGGGATCTCATCCAGGACTCCGAACAACATTCGGTTTGCTGCATACTCATATTCATACAACCCTAGCGTCACCGAACCTTAAGTGTGTAGACCCTATGGGTTCGGGAGACATGCAGACATGACCGAGACGGCTCTCCGGTCAATAACCAACAGCGGGATCTGGATACCCATGTTGGCTCCCACATACTCCTTGATGATCTCATTGGATGAACCATGATGTCGAGGATTCAAGCAACCCCGTATGCTATTCCCTTTGTCAGACGGTATGTTACTTGCCCGAGATTCGATCGTCGGTATCCCAATACCTCGTTCAATCTCGTTGCCGGCAAGTCACTTTACTCGTACCATAATGCATGATCTCGTGACCAAATACTTGGTCACTTTGAGCTCATTATGATGATGCACTATCGAGTGGGCCCAGTGATACCTCTCCATAATATGGAGTGACAAATCCATGTCTCGATCCGTGTCAACCCAACAGACACTTTCGGAGATACCTGTAGTGCACCTTTATAGTCACCCAGTTACGTTGTTACGTTTGGAACACCCAAAGCACTCCTACGGTATCCGGGAGTTACACGATCTCATGGTCTAAGGAAAAGATACTTGACATTGGAAAAGCTCTAGCAAAACGAACTACATGATCTTGTGCTATGCTTAGGATTGGGTCTTGTCCATCACATCATTCTCCTAATGATGTGATCCCGTTATCAATGATATCTAATGTCCATAGTTAGGAAACCATGACTATCTGTTGATCAACGAGCTAGTCAACTAGAGGCTTACTAGGGACATATTATGGTCTATGTATTCACACGTGTATTACAATTTCCGGATAATACAATTATAGCATGAATAAAGACAATTATCATGAACAAGGAAATATAATAATAATCCTTTTATTATTGCCTCTAGGGCATATTTCCAACAGTCTCCCACTTGCACTAGAGTCAATAATCTAGTTACATTGTGATGAATCGAACACCCATAGAGTTCTGGTGTTGATCATGTTTTGCTCGCGAAGGAGGTTTAGTCCACGGATCTGCGACATTCAGATCCGTATGTACTTTGCAAATATCTATGTCTCCATCTTGATCATTTTCACGGATGGAGTTGAAACGACGCTTGATGTGCCTGGTCTTCTTGTGAAACCTGGTCTCCTTGGCAAGGGCAATAGCTCCAGTGTTGTCACAGAAGAGTTTGATCGGCCCCGACGCATTGTGTATGACTCCTAGGTCGGTGATGAACTCCTTCACCCAAATTGCTTCATGCTCTGCCTCCGAGGCTGCCATGTACTCCGCTTCACATGTAGATCCCGCCACGACGCTCTGCTTGTAGCTGCACCAGCTTACTGCTCCACCATTCAACATATACATGTATCCGGTTTGTGACTTAGAGTCATCCAGATGTGTGTCGAAGCTAGCATCGACGTAACCCTTTACGGTGAGCTCTTCGTCACTTCCATAAACGAGAAACATGTCCTTTGTCCTTTTCAGGTACTTCAGGATATTCTTGACCGCTGTCCAGTGTTCCTTGCCGGGATTACTTTGGTACCTTCCTACCAAAGTTACGGCAAGGTTTACATCAGGTCTGGTACACAGCATGGCATACAAAATAGATCCTATGGCTGAAGCATAGGGGATGACACTCATCTCTTCTTTATCTTTTGCCATGGTCGGGCATTGAGCCGAGCTCAATCTCACACCTTGCAATACAGGCAAGAACCCTTTCTTGGATTGATCCATTTTGAACTTCTTCAAGATCTTATCAAGGTATGTGCTTTGTGAAAGACCTATGAGGCGTCTCGATCTATCCCTATAGATCTTGATGCCTAATATGTAAGAAGCTTCTCCAAGGTCCTTCATTGAAAAACACTTATTCAAGTAGGCCTTAATGCTGTCCAAAAGTTCTATATCATTTCCCATCAAGAGTATGTCATCTACATACAAAATGAGAAATGCTACAGAGCTCCCACTCACTTTCTTGTAAACTCAGGCTTCTCCATAAGTCTGTATAAACCCAAATGCTTTGATCAGCTCATCAAAGTGAATGTTCCAACTCCAAGATGCTTGCACCAGCCCATAAATGGATCGTTGGAGCTTGCATACTTTGTTAGCATTCTTAGTATCGACAAAACCCTCCGACTGCATCATATACAGTTCTTCCTTAAGATGCCCGTTAAGGAATGCCGTTTTGACGTCCATCTGCCATATCTCATAATCATAGTATGCGGCAATTGCTAACATGATTCGGACGGACTTCAGCTTCGCTACGGGAGAGAATGTCTCATCGTAGTCAACCCCTTGAACTTGTCGATAACCCTTAGCGACAAGTCAAGCTTTATAGATGGTAATATTACCATCCGCGTCAGTCTTCTTCTTAAAGATCCATTTGTTTTCTATCGCTCGCCGATCATCAGGCAAGTCTGTCAAAGTCCATACTTTGTTTCCATACATGGATTCTATCGCGGATTGCATGGCTTCAAGCCATCTGTTGGAATCTGGGCCTGCCATCGCTTCTTCATAGTTCGAAGGCTCACCGTTGTCTAACAACATGATTTCCAGGACAGGGTTGCCATACCACTCTGGTGTGGAACGTGTCCTTGTGGACCTACGAGGTTCAGTAGCAACTTGATCCGAAGTACCTTGATCATAATCATTAATTTCCTCTCCAATTGGTGTAGGCACCACAGGAACATTTCCTGAGATGCACTACTTTCCGGTTCAAGAGGTAGTACTTCAACGAGTTCTACTTTCCTCCCACTTACTTCTTTCGAGAGAAACTCTTTTTCCAGAAAGGATCCGTTCTTGGCAACAAAGATTTTGCCCTCGGATCTTAAGTAGAAGGTATACCCAATGGTTTCCTTAGGGTATCCTATGAAGACGCATTTTTCCGACTTGGGTTCGAGCTTTTCAGGTTGTAGTTTCTTGACATAAGCATTGCATCCCCAAACTTTTAGAAACGACAGCTTAGGTTTCTTCCCAAACCATAATTCATACGGTGTCGTCTCAACGGATTTAGACGGTGCCCTATTTAAAGTGAATGTAGCTGTCTCTAGAGCGTATCCCCAAAATGATAGCGGTAAATCGGTAAGAGACATCATAGATCGCACCATATCCAATAGAGTGCGATTGCGATGTTCGGACACACCGTTACGCTGAGGTGTTCCAGGCGGCGTGAGTTGTGAAACGATTCCACATTTCCTTAAGTGTGTACCAAATTCGTGACTTAAGTATTCTCCTCCACAATCTGATCATAGGAACTTTATCTTTCGGTCACGTTGATTCTCTACCTCATTCTGAAATTCCTTGAACTTTTCAAAGGTCACAGACTTGTGTTTCATCAAGTAGACATACCCATATCTACTCAAATCATCAGTGAGAGTGAGAACATAACAATATCCTCCGCGAGCTTCAACACTCATTGGACCGCACACATCGGTATGTATGATTTCCAATAAGTTGGTCGCTCGCTCCATTGTTCCGGAGAACGGAGTCTTGGTCATTTTGCCCATGAGACATGGTTCGCACGTGTCAAATGATTCGTAATCGAGAGACTCTAAAAGTCCATCAGCATGGAGCTTCTTCATGCGCTTGACACCAATGTGACCAAGGCGGAAGTGCCACAAGTATGTGGGACTATCGTTATCAACTTTACATCTTTTGGTATTCACACTATGAATATGTGTAACATTACATTCGAGATTCATTAAGAATAAACCATTAACCATCGGGGCATGACCATAAAACATATCTCTCATATAAATAGAACAACCATTATTCTCGGATTTAAATGAGTAGCCATCTCGTATCAAACGAGATCCAGATACAATGTTCATGCTCAAACTTGGCACTAAATAACAATTATTGAGGTTTAAAACTAATCCCATAGGTAAATGTAGAGGTAGCGTGCCGACAACGATCACATCGACCTTGGAACCATTCCTGACGTGCATCGTCACCTCGTCCTTCGCCAGTCTCCGCTTATTCCGCAGCTCCTGCTGTGAGTTACAAATATGAGCAACGGCACCGGTATCAAATACCCAGGAGTTACTACGAGTACTGGTAAGGTACACATCAATTACATGTATATCAAATATACCTTTAGTGTTGCCGGCCTTCTTGTCCGCTAAGTATTTAGGGCAGTTCCTCTTCCAGTGACCCTTCGCTTTGCAATAAAAGCACTCAGTCTCAGGCTTGGGTCCATTCTTTGACTTCTTCTCGACAACTGGCTTACCGGGCGCGGAAACATCCTTGCCATCCTTCTTGAAGTTCTTCTTGCCCTTGCCCTTCTTGAACTTGGTGGTTTTATTGACCATCAACACTTGATGTTCTTTCTTGATTTCTACCTCTGCTGACTTCATCATTGAAAATACTTCAGGAATAGTTTTCACCATCCCCTGCATATTGTAGTTCAACACAAAGCTCTTGTAGCTCGGTGGGAGCGACTGAAGGATTCTGTCAATGACCGCCTCGTCCGGGAGGTTAATGTCCAGCTGGGACAGGCGGTTGTGCAACCCAGACATCTTGAGTATGTGCTCAGTGACAGAACTGTTTTCCTCCATCTTACAACTATAGAACTTGTCGGAGACTTCATATCTCTCGACCCGGGCATGAGCTTGAAAACCATTTTCAGCTCCTCGAACATCTCATATGCTCCGTTATTCTCAAAACGCTTTTGGAGCCCCGGTTCTAAGCTGTAAAGCATGCCACACTGAACGAGGGAGTAATCATCAGCACGTGACTACCAAGCGTTCATAACATCTTGGTTCTCTGGGATGGGTGCTTCACCTAGCGGTTCATCTAGGACATATGCTTTGTTGGAAGCTATGAGGATGATCCTCAGGTTCCGGACCCAGCCCGTATAGTTGCTGCCATCATCTTTCAGCTTGGTTTTCTCTAGGAACGCGTTGAAGTTCATGTTGACATGAGTGTTGGCCATTTGATCTACAAGACATATTTGCAATGGTTTTGGACTAAGTTCATGATAATTAAGTTCATCTAATCAAATTATTTAATGAACTCCCACTCAGATTAGACATCCCTCTAGTCATCTAAGTGTTACACGATCCGAGTCGACTAGGCCGTGTCCGATCATCACGTGAGACGGACTAGTCATCATCGGTGAACATCTCCATGTTGATCGTTTCTTCCATACGACTCCTGTTCGACCTTTCGGTCCCTTGTGTTCCGAGGCCACGTCTGTACATGCTAGTCTCGTCAAGTTAACCCTAAGTGTTTTGCATGTGTAAAACTGTCTTACACTCGTTGTATGTGAACGTAAGGATCTATCACACCTGATCATCACGTAGTGCTTCGAAATGACGAACTTTAGCAACGGTGCACAGTTAGGGGGAACACTTTCTTGAAATTATTATAAGGGATCATCTTATTTACTACCACCGTTCTAAGTAAACAAGATGCATAAAACATAATAAACATCACATGCAATTATATAAAGTAGTGACATGATATGGCCAATATCATATAGCTCCTTCCATCTCCATCTTCGGGGCTCCATGATGATCTTCGTCACCGGCATGACACCATGATCTCCATCATTGTGTCTTCATGAAGTTGTCACGCCAACGACTACTTCTACTTCTATGGCTAACGCGTTTAGCAATAAAGTAAAGTAATTTACATGGCGTTCTTCAATGACACGCAGGTCATACAAAAAATAAAGACAACTCCTATGGCTCCTGCCGGTTGTCATACTCATCGACATGCAAGTCGTGATTCCTATTACAAGAACATGATCTCATACATCACAATATATCATTCATCATTCATCACAACATCTGGCCATATCACATCACATGACAATTGCTGCAAAAACAAGTTAGACGTCCTCTAATTGTTGTTGCATCTTTTACGTGGCTGCAATTGGGTTCTAGCAAGAACGTTTTCTCACCTATGAATAACCACAACGTGATTTTTTCAACTTCTATTTACCCTTCATAAGGACCCTTTTCATCGAATCCGCTCCAACTAAAGTAGGAGAGACAGACACCCGCTAGCCACCTTATGCAACTAGTGCATGTCAGTCGGTGGAACCTGTCTCACGTTAGCGTACGTGTAAGGTCGGTCCGGGCCGCTTCATCCCACAATACCGCTGAAGCAAGAAAAGACTAGTGGCAAGCAAGTTGACAAGATCTACGCCCACAACAAAATTGTGTTCTACTCGTGCAATAGAGAACTACGCATAGACCTAGCTCATGATGCCACTGTTGGGTAACGTTGCAGAAAATAAAAAAATTCCAACGGTTTCACCAATATCCATCTATGAGTTCATCTAAGCAACGAGTTAAAGGAGAGATGCATCTACATACCACTTTGTAGATCGCAAGCGGAAGTGTTCAAAAGAATGGGGTTGAGGTAGTCGTTCTCGTCGTGATCCTATCACCGGAGATCCTAGCGCCGAACGGACGGCACCTCCGCATTCAACACATGTACGGTCAGCGTGACGTCTCCTCCGTCTTGATCCAGCAAGGGGAAGGAGAGGTTGATGAAGATCCAGCAGCACGACGGCGTGGTGGTGGATGCAGCAGGACTCCGGCAGGGCTTCGCCAAGCAACTGTGGGAGGAGGAAGAGGTGTAGCAGGGGGAGGGAGACACCAAGACTCAGGGTGCGGCTGCCCTCCCTCCCCCCCCCCTCCTTTATATAGGCCCCCAGGGGGGGCGCCGGCCCCTGGAGATCAGATCTCCCAGGGGGGCGGCGGCCAGGGGGTGGAGTGCCCCCAAGGCAAGTGGAGAGCCCCCCACCCTAGGGTTTCCAACCCTAGGCGTAGGGGGGGCAAGGGGGGGCGCACCAGCCCACTAGGGGCTGGTTCCCCTCCCACTTCAGCCCACGGGGCCCTCCGGGATAGGTGGCCCCACCCGGTGGACCCCCGGGACCCTTCCGGTGGTCCCGGTACAATACCGGGTGACCCCGAAACTTTCCCAATGGCCGAAACAGCACTTCCTATATATAATTCTTTACCTCCGGACCATTCCGAAACTCCTTGTGACGTCCGGGATCTCATCTGGGACTCCGAACAACATTCGGTTTGCTGCATACTCATATTCATACAACCCTAGCGTCACCGAACCTTAAGTGTGTAGACCCTACAGGTTCGGGAGACATGCAGACATGACCGAGACGGCTCTCCGGCCAATAACCAACAGCGGGATCTGGATACCCATGTTGGCTCCCACATACTCCTCGATGATCTCATTGGATGAACCACGATGTCGAGGATTCAAACAACCCCGTATACTATTCCCTTTGTCAGACGGTATGTTACTTGCCCGAGATTCGATCGTCGGTATCCCAATACCTCGTTCAATCTCATTGCCGGCAAGTCACTTTACTCGTACCGTAATGCATGATCTCGTGACTAAACACTTGGTCACTTTGAGCTCATTATGATGATGCACTACTGAGTGGGCCCAGTGATACCTCTCCATAATATGGAGTGACAAATCCCAGTCCCGATCCGTGTCAACCCAACAAACACTTTCGGAGATACCTGTAGTGCACCTTTATAGTCACCCAGTTACGTTGTGACATTTGGAACACCCAAAGCACTCCTACGGTATCCGGGAGTTACACGATCTCATGGTCTAAGGAAAAGATACTTGACATTGGAAAAGCTCTAGCAAAACGAACTACACGATCTTGTGCTATGCTTAGGATTGGGTCTTGTCCATCACATCATTCTCCTAATGATGTGATCGCGTTATCAACGACATCTAATGTCCATAGTCAGGAAACCATGACTATCTATTGATCAACGAGCTAGTCAACTAGAGGCTTACTAGGGACATATTATGGTCTATGTATTCACACGTGTATTACGATTTCCGGATAATACAATTATAGCATGAATAAAGACAATTATCATGAACAAGGAAATATAATAATAATCCTTTTATTATTGCCTCTAGGGCATATTTCCAACACATTAAGCTCCAATGCCCGTGCCGGCGTTGGAGACACCAATACCGCCTCCGCCAGAGACACCAATGGCGTCGCCTACGCGTTATGCGAGTTGCTGGCCGTGAAGCTAGGAACCGGGGGCGGCCCCTGTTGGCCGCCCGCAATCCACATCTGTAGCACCTGAATCAAGGTAGGCACAATGGTGGTGAGCGTCGTTCCCTGTTGTTGTTGCACTTGCTCTTGGACAATCTCCGTAATCCACGCCACATGTGCCTCGAGTTCTTGAACCTCGCGCGACTGGCTTTCCGAGCTGGTCTTTCTCTCCTTTCGCCCACCAGCGTTATAGTATGACGACCATCTTGTGGACAAGCCTTTGCCGGTCACACGACCAGCTGACGATGGCTTACTGAGCTTATCCTTGTTTTTCATTATGTTCAACGCCCTATTTAGAGTGTTGTCCCAAGGGGAGCTCTGAGACGACCCCGCGGTACTGCTTTCAGTCTCCTGCAGAAGGAATGTGAACCATTTAGAAATTTGGCTTCATTAATTAGAATGCAACCATATGGAGCTAATTACGCGGGGGTGTATTCCTTACCAGAACATGCTCAAGCGCCTTGGTCTTCGGATCCGTGGTAAGCTCCTTTGTTACTGAGTCCTCCTTGTACCGGGCCCTGACATAGTTCCTGGTCTGCTTGTCACGATATTTCTCGAAGCGGGGCCGTAGGCCTTGCTCGGCATGCTGCGCGTCCTCCTTGTCCCATATAGGCTCCGTAACTCTGTAACCGCCGGGACCAAGTTGGTGGACCCCTAAGTTCAACTCCCGCATTTCTTTCCCCCACTGACTTGATTCCACGGTTGCGCTGCTCTCGCACTTGATCTTGAAATCCTTGTAGTCATCTTCGCTGATCGAAGGGTTTTTTGCCTTGATCTTCTCATAACTATCACCTTTGTCAATCATTCTCTTCACCGCGCTTCTCCAAGTAGATAGGGTCGTGCTCATCCTTGTGAGGGCGGCACTGTTCACTTTATTCCCTGAGAGGCGTGTGTTTGCAAAGTCAGCGGGGAACTTGCATCGTTCATGCAGCTTCGTGAAGAGGAGGCTGCGCAAATTCCCTCGGTCCTTCTGCCTTAGATTCTCGGGGTTGATCGAGACGGTGCTTCGGAGAATGCATCCGAGCTGAACCGAGTACCCCTTGACTAATATTCATGAGTTCAAAAAATATTAACAAATTTAATACTTTTTGTGAGTTAGAAATTCAATACCATAATAAACATAAATAAATATTCATGAGAACACTAGAACAGAAGAAATATCATTTCAATATGTCGAAATACAATCGAGAAATGAAGGCTACAATTTAAATACAATCAATCTTAGCTAGCTATCTGTTCACAATCTTCTTGCCCTTATTTTTCGTAAATGGAGTTCTTCTCTTGAACGGACGTCCTTTAGGTAGGGTGGTCCTGCTTTTTCTTGTGGTGTATGCTGGTACTTCATCATCGTCATCATGTTCCATCTTCGGGTCGTCGTACTTGTCAAAGTCTTGCTCATTGGCGACTCCATCCATTCCGATGATCTTCCTTTTGCCTCTCCTCACGACAACACGACTGGGCTTTGACGGGTCGGTAATGAAGAAGCATTGGTCCACTTGGGAAGCCAGTACCCGTGGCTCATTTTTCGCGGTGACGTTTGCGCCCGCGGTCTTGGATTTGGCTTCGGGTATAACCATGGTGGTGAAATACCGGTCTTCTTTTAGGACGCTCTTGGCCCATCTGACATGGAACATCGGGACCTTCTCTCCAGCGTAGCTTAGCTCCCAGATCTCCTCGATCCTTCCGTAGTATCTGTCCTTGTCGTTACCGGTGTAGGATTCCATCGTTACCCCGGAGTTCTGATAACCATCGCTCTTCATGTCCTTTCCCTCGGTGTAGAATGTGTTGCCGTTGATATCGTACGCCTCATACGTCATCAGGTTGTGCTCGGCGCCCTGTGACAAGGCGAATATGAGTTGTTCTTCCGCGGAAGAATCCTCATGTAAAGGGTATGATAGAAGCTTCTGCTTGAACCAACACGTGAAACATGAGTTGTGCTCTTTGATTATATCTTCGTCCGTCCTCTGTTGGCCTCGGTCATTGTACGTCTTCTCAATAAAGGTATTGTGCTCTACCACCCAAGGATCGACCACGTCTATGTGTTGTAGCGCGACTAGGTTTGCTCTTTCAAAGCCGGCGAGTCGACCCTCAAAGTCGACATGCATTTCGCGGCGAGCCTCACGGTGACCCCATCCAGCGAGCCTGCAGAGGTGCCTGTTGACGAGAAGACCAACGGGGTTCTCGATGCCTAGATAATTCATGCAGTAGGAGATGCACTCTTTGGTCCGAAAACCCCTGGCTATGCTTCCCTCTGGGCGTGACATGTTGTGAACATATCCTTTGATGACACCATTCATCCTTTCGAATGTCATCATGCTGTGCAGGAACGTCGGCCTGAGTTGGATGATATCCTCCACGATATGGACCAGCAGATGCACCATAACATCGAAGAATGCGGGCGGGAAGTACATCTCAAGCTCGCATAGTATCACCACGATCTCTTCCTGTAGCCTTCTGAGTTGCCTCACGCCAACCGACTTCCGAGAGATGATGTTGAAAAAGTTGCATAGGCCAAATAGCATTTCACGGACGTGCGCGTCCATGATCCCGCGGATTGCAACTGGAAGTATCTGCGTCATCAGCACGTGACAGTCGTGAGACTTCATCCCGCTGAACTTCTGCTTCGCTGAGTCTAGGTATTTGCTTATCTTCCCCGCGTAACCGTAAGGAAGTTTTACTCCTACGAGGCAGGTGAAAAATTTATCGATCTCCTCCTGACTTAGAGTGAAGCATGCGGGAGGGAAGTCATTTCTGGTCTTCTTGGACTTTTTGCCTTTGCGACGACTTTCCATGTCCTGCTTCGCCTCATCATCATCATCATTAGCGTCAAGCTCCTCCCTGATGCCCACTGATTTCAAGTCTGCCCTTGCTTTCAGCCCATCTTTAGTCCTCTCTGGCATGTTGAGCAGGGTACCAAGCAGACTCTCGCACACGTTCTTCGTTATATGCATGACATCAGGGCTGTGAGGCACACGGTGGATCTTCCAGTACGGCAAGTCCCAGAAAACAGACCTTGTTTTCCATACCTTTAGCAGCGGCTCTGGCGCCTTTCTCCTCTTTCCCGGCTCTGGCGCCTTTTGTTTCTTTCCCGGCAGTGAGCAATCTTTCCAATTTTTCAACAGCTCGTCCTCCTCGCTGCTCCTCGTACGTAGGCGTCTTCGGGGTTTGGTTTCACCATCGAACAGATCCTTGTGTTTCCTCCATGAGTCATCGTCGCGAAGCTACCTTCGATGTCCTATGAACACGGTTTTCAAAGACCGGGGATCTCTATCTAGCTAGCGATATGTTGTGTCATCCATGCACCTGACGCATCCAGAAAATCCGTGGACCACCTGCCCCGCGACATATCCGTAACCGAGATAGTCCAGCACCGTCGTGAGCACTGCGGCTCTCATAGGGAAATATTCTTTCTCTGCAGCGTCTCACGTATTGGCTGGCGTTTCAGCAGCCCCAGATATAGATTGATGTCGTTCCCTGGTTGTTTCGGCCCTTCCATTAGCATACTCATGTGAATGTACTTCCTCTTCATGCACAACCAGGGGGAAGGTTGTACATTCACGCAAACACAGGCTAGCTGGTATGTGTGCTTCTCTGGCTGCCAAACGGATTGACTCCATCGGTGCTTGCGCCCAGCACGATGTTCCTTGGATCGTTCCCAAATTCTGGGTATTCGAAGTTCAACGCTTGCCACTGGCTCCCATCCTTAGGGTGACTCAGCATCTTGTCTTTTTTATTTATCTCCTGATCATTTGCGTCATCTTCGCGCTTCTTCTCCTCCCTATCCGCGTGCCAACCCAGGAGCTTTGCTACCTTAGGGTCCACGAAATACTGCTGCAGAGGAGGAGTGATCGGAAAGTACCACACCACTTTTCGAGGAGCTTTCTTCCTCTTCTTGTATCGAGTGACGCCGCACACCGAGCATATGGTAGACTTCGCGAGCTCGTCCCGATAAATGATGCAATTGTTCATGCACACATGATATTTCACGTGCGGTAAATCCAAAGGACATAAGATTTTCTTCGCCTCCTCGAAACTGGTCGGGCACTTGTTCCCCTTGGGAAGACGTTCGTGCCAGAATGACATGTTCTCGTCGAAGCATGCGTCGGTCATTTTGTGTTTTACCTTCATCTCCAGAGCCATGAGCGTTACTTTCAGGCGGGTATCCTCGGGGCTGCATCCTTCATACAATGGAGTAACCGCGTCTATCTCCAGTTGATCCAGC
Organism: Triticum aestivum; assembly: GCF_018294505.1. Lineage (NCBI taxonomy): Eukaryota > Viridiplantae > Streptophyta > Magnoliopsida > Poales > Poaceae > Triticum > Triticum aestivum. The sequence continues at coordinate 622,879,615 of NC_057813.1, forward strand.
TTGGCTTTCTCTCGGGCGGCAGCTCTTGCGTTATCTGTCTGCTTGAGAAGCAGCTCTTGAATATGAGGGTCCTGCACCCATTCCATCGATGGTCCATTGTCGTCTGCTCCGGCCTCTTCATCTTCATGATCATGCCCTTTGTCTTCTCCGGCATCTTCCTTGTCATCATGTTCGGCATCTTCTACATGATGACCGTGTACTGCATCTACTTCGTGATCATGTCCTGGAGATTCTTCGTCTTCTCGCCTGCCCTCGTCGTGGTTGTCTTGCTGCCCTTCCTCATTTCTTGCCCGGCCCCCATGGACGACTTCATAATCATATTCATCCCCTTGCCACCGATAGCCATCCATGAAACCACGCAAGAGCAGGTGGTCCCGCACTTGTACGGAATTCGGGTCCATAAGGCTCCTGAGCTTGCATCTTCGACACGGACATCTTATCTCCGTCTCGTTCTTTCGAAGCATCTTGGCCTTCGTGGAGCTCAAAAACCTATTCACGATGCTTTCGGTCATTGTGCGGACCATGGTCTCCTGCGGGGTAGAGCAAAACGATATTTTAGAACCAAGAAAAAATTTGGCGTGACTATGCCTAAAAATAGGACCAAAAAGAATGCATAGTGCCAAAATTCTCGCTGAAACGGAAATGAATCAATATTCCGGCAAAATATTGGCAACTATCGCATTTTAAATACCGGTACCTGCAAACACAAACATATATGCAACACCACAAACATATGCAACACCACAAACATACATAGATCTAGCTAGGCCATAAAAAGTGCATGTGCACGTTGTTGGAGGGAGAAAAAAGTAGATCTACAACATAAAGAAAGCTTTCTCCTTACTTACCTATCAAAAAAAGGTAATTTCACCACTTAATTTGGATGAATCTATGGTGCAAATGAGGTGACACTACTAGGAAAAGGGATATAGATGGAAATGACACTAATGGCGCACCAGACTTGTGGTGCGCCATTAGTATATACTAATGGCGCACCACCTTCTGATGCGCCATTAGTTTTGAAACTACTAATGGCGCACCCTGCCCACGGTGCGCCATTAGTACCAAAAAAAATTTTAACTAGTGCGCCTGTCCAAACATACTAATGGCGCATCCACTGGTGGTGCGCCATTACTAGTTGTAACTAGTAATGGCGCACCAGCCAGAAGGTGCGCCACTAATGTTATTTTTTTTATTATTGTTTTTATTCCTTTTTTTGCAAAAGTACTAATGGCGCACCACCAGGGGATGCGCCATTAGTAACATGGATTACTAATGGCGCATTTGTTGCTGGTGCGCCATTAGTAAGTGGGCAGCAACAAGATATTTTGGACAGCCTCTCCTCCCACACTCACTTTCTCCCCACTTCATTCTCTCCACCGCCTCCTCTTTTTCACCTCATTTCCACCATAGATTCATTCAAATTAAGTGGTTAAGTTACCTTATTTTGCTAGGTAAGTAAGGGGGGAAGCTATATTTATGTTGTTCTCCCTACAACAATGTGCACATGCACTTTTTATGGCCTAGCTAGATCTATGTATGTTCGTGGTGTTGCATATGTTTGTGGTGTTGCATATGTGTTTGTGTTTGGAGGTGTACCGGTATTTCAAATGCGATAGTTGCCAATATTTTGCCGGAATGTTGATTCATTTCCGTTTCGGCGAGAATTTTGGCATTAAGCATTCTTTTTGGTCCTATTTTTAGGGAAAGTCATGCCAAATATTTTCTTGGTTCTAAAATATCGTTTTGCTCTACCCCGCAGGCGACCATGGTCCGCACGATGACCGAAGGCATCATGAATAGGTTTCTGAGGTCCGCGAAGGCCGAGATGCTTCAAAAGAACGAGACAGAGATAAGATGTCCGTGTCGAAGATGCAAGCTGAATAGCCTTATTGCGGACCCGGATTCCGGGCAGGTGCGGGACCACCTGCTCTTGCGTGGTTTCATGGATGGCTATCGGTGGCAAGGTGATGAAGATGACTACGAAGTCGTCCATGGGGGCCGGGCAAGAAATGAGGAAGGGCAGCAAGACAACCACCGCGGCTCGGGGGGGCGAGAAGACGAAGAATCCCCGGGAGATGATCACAACGGTGATGCTGTACACAGTCATCATGTAGAAGATGCAGGACATGATGATGATGCCGGCGGAGCAGACGACGCTGGACCATCGATGGGCTGGGTGCAGGACCCTCATATTCAAGAGCTGCTTCTCAAGCAGACGGATAACACAAGAGTTGCCGCCCGAGAGAAAGCCAAGATGGATCAACTTGAGTTAGACGCGGTTACTCCATTGTATGAAGGATGCAGGCCCGAGGATACCCGCCTGAAAGTAACGCTCATGGCTCTGGAGATGAAGGTAAAACACAAAATGACCGACGCATGCTTCGACGAGAACATGTCATTCTGGCACGAACGTCTTCCCAAGGGGAACAAGTGCCCGACCAGTTTGGAGGAGGCGAAGAAAATCGTGTGTCCTCTGGATTTACCGCACGTGAAATACCATGTGTGCATGAACAATTGCATCATTTATCGGGACGAGCACGCGGAGTCTACCATATGTCCGGTGTGCGGTGTCACTCGATACAAGAAGAGGAAGAAAGCTCCTCGAAAAGTGGTGTGGTACTTTCCGATGACTCCTCGTCTGCAGCGGTATTTCGCGGACCCTAAGGTAGCAAAGCTCCTGCGTTGGCACGCAGATAGGGAGGAGAAGAAGCGAGAAGATGACGCAAATGATCCGGAGATAGATAAAAAAGACAAGATGCTGAGTCACCCTAAGGATGCGAGCCAGTGGCAAGCGTTGAACTTCGAATACCCAGAATTTGGGAACGATCCAAGGAACATCATGCTGGGCGCGAGCACCGATGGAGTCAATCCGTTTGGCAGCCAGAGAAGCACACATAGCACCTGGCCTGTGTTCGTGTGGATGTACAACCTTCCCCCCTGGTTGTGCATGAAGAGGAAGTACATTCACATGAGTATGCTAATTGAAGGGCCGAAACAACCAGGGAACGACATCAATCTGTATCTGGGGCTGCTGAAAGAGGAGATTGACACGCTGTTAATTATCCCACGGTTGACTTTAGCCGACACGATGGGCTATGTATTTTTAGTTCTCCAGTGGTGTCATCCTAGATTAATTCACTCACATCATAGTTGTTCCTCTTGGTTCACTGGAACACTTTTTCATGTAACCAGAGGTTTTAGTATGAACATTGTATGGCTGTCTTGTTTTACACTGGAGATTAGTTAGTCTCCTGGAAGGATGGGGATATCAGGGTGTAGATGATTTGTACTGCGGTTGTCTGATCTGTCTTGTAGCATGATTTTTTTACTTGCTGTGGCTTTGCTCAGATTCCTATAATTTAGAGAAGCATATTGTTATATGATTAACTCTGGCCAACACGATGGGCTGTGCATTTTTAATTTTCCAGCGGGTGTGATGTTAGCTTAGTTTACTGTATCGTTGCTCTTGGTTCACAGGTTTTTAGTATGAAGAATGCGTTATTATTTGTGTCTGCCTTTGATTGTTTTTCACTGGAGAATTAGTTGTGTCTCTCGTGGAAAGGGTGAGGGGATACAAAAGACTGGAAGGTAGATTGCAATCAGATGAGATGATATGTGGTCTGATAAGACGCTTTCCGTCCTGTTGGTGATATATGTTTTGTGTAGGTTGCTTCCACCAGTGATGCATACATGCATTGTGCTATGAGATTAAACAGGGAGAGGGATGCTAACGCTCCTTTTGCTTGGCAGTATAAAGTACTAGTAAGTATAGATAAGAGGTTGGTTTTTTGAGGAATCAACAGTTAACGGGTGAGGCTCAGGCTGCAGTGATGGCTGCAGTATAAAGTAATATTCTTGTTTCGGTGTACATATGTAGGACACAAACAATTAAGGTGTCTATTTTGATTTAGTGCCTTTGCCTCCACTGCCTTTATCTGGATTGAAGCTTGCTTGTGTTTACTTCTGATTACAAGATCTCCATACTCGGAGATTTCTTTATATATGTTGTAGTATAAATATATTGTTTTGTCATTCTGTAATTGTTAGTGGAATTTACACTGTAAATGTTAGTGGGTTTACAGTGTACTTCTAGTGGATTTTTGCTCTGTATTTGCTAGTGGCATTTTTACTGAAACTAAATTGAAAATGGGACTCTGTGCACCAAGTGCATGCATGCTGCTGCTGCTGCTGCTGTACTACTTGTCAAGTGATGCTGTTGCTGCTATCTGCGAGTTGCTGCTGCTAGTTGTGATTTTGTCAAGTGATGCTACTGCTACTTGTGATTAATTTCCGTTTCTCCTGAAACGTTGATTAATTTCCGTTTCGGTTGAGAAATGGGGCACTCCAAGGTCAAGAAAATTAGCAAAGGTCATGCCCAATTTTCTTGACCTAGAAGGTGCCCGATTCTCAACCGAAATAAAAATTAATTTGCTTTAGTGGTTGGATTAGTTTAGTATTTTTTTCACACACTCAGACACCCTTGCTTGCCATGTGTGTGAGAGAGATAGTGAGAGGAGACAAGAAGAAGGGGGTTAGGAAGATGTTGCCTGCTCATCAAAGCTAACCATCTCCCCCTTTTCACCCCTTTTCCTTTGTCTTTTGTGGGTTGCAAGGAAGCTACTGTCTTAGCTAGCTTAGCTTGTGCACAAATCCCAGTGTTACAATCTAGAAAATTAGCCTACAAAGATGAGGTCCCATGCTGGCTGTACCACTGCATCATGCAACAGTGCCTTCAAGATCCAAGGCAATATCACAAACATCATAGGCAATTTGACCAAACTCACAACCTTGTATCTTTGCAGCAACCAACTTTCTAGACACACCCCTCAAGAACTAGGTTACCCTGAGAACGTGGACTTGGACCTTAGCAACAACACACTAACAGGTTCTATCCCAAAACACCTAGGCAATATCACAAACATCTCTCAATTGTTCCTTGACAATAACCAACTTTTTGGCGACATTCCTCGAGAATTAGGTTATTTGGTCAACTTAGAGATCTTGTTCCTTGACAATAACCAACTTTTTGACCAAACTTTGTTTCTATTTAGAGAGAAACATGGCCCACAACGATGAGGCCGGGGGTTCGGGCGGCAAGGCATTCTGGGAGCTGTCCCGGGAGATGGAGGAACAACCTCACTTATATGAGGCCGCCGCCTTCCCCACCGATCCTGAGACCACAGATGGTGCCGCCGAGGATGACCACACTGATGCCACCACTGATGGTGCCGCCGAGGATGCCACCACTGATGATGGCGGCGCACGCACAGATGGCAGCCAACCGAAGAGGCAACGGAAGGACCGGCGCCCGATCATTCTCCGCACCCTCAAGGAGGAAGTTACTAAAGTGGACTCCAACGGGAATCCAACGGCGCCCGAACGAATAGTCAAGGGGTACTCGCTTCAGCTCGGGTGCATTGTCCGGAGCACCGTCTCGATCAACACCGAGAACCTGAGGCATCCTGACCGAGGGAATTTGCGCAACCTCCTCTTCACGAAGCTGCACGAACGATACAAGTTCCCCGCTGAATTTGAAAACACAAGCCTCAAAGGGAATAAAGTGAACAATGCTGCCCTCACGAAGATGAGCAAGGCCCTGTCTACTTGGAAAAGCAATGTGAAGAGAATGATCGAGAAAGGTGAGAGTTATCAGAAGATCAAGGAGAAAAATCCTTCGATCACCGAAGATGACTACAACGACTTCAAGATCAATTGCTCGAGCACCGCAAGCTCCCAATCAAGTGAGTGGGGGAAACAAATGCGGGAGCTGAACATAGGGGAACACACACTCGGTCCCGGCGGTTACAGAGTGGCGGAGCCTATATGGGACAAGGAGGAGGCGGACCGTGCCGAGCAAGGCCTACCGCCCCTCTTCGATAAATACGGTGACAAGCAGACCAAAAACTTTGTCAGGGCCCGGCACAAGAAGGACCCAAAAACAAAGGAGCTTACCACGGATCCGAAGACCAGGCAGCTTGAGCTTGTTCTGGTAAGGAATACACCCCCGTGTAATTAGCTCCATATGGTTGCATTCTAATTAATGAAGCCAAATTTCTAAATGGTTCACATTCCTTCTGCAGGCGACTGAAAGCAGTAGCGCGGGGTCGACTAAGAGCAACCCTTGGGACACCACTCTAAATAGGGGGTTGAATGTAATGAAGAACAAGGATAAGCTCAGTAAGCCGACGTCAGCTGGTCGTGTGGCCGGCAAAGGCTTGTCGACAAAATGGGGGTCATACTATACCGCTGGTGTGCGGAAGGAGAAAAAGACCAGCTCGGAAAGCCAGGCGCGAGAGGTTCAAGAACTCAAGGCACAGGTGGCGCGGATTCCGGAGATTGTCCAAGAGCAAGTGGAACAACGACTCGGAGCGACGATCACCGCCCTTGTGCCTACCTTGATCTCGGGGTTGAGTGTGTGGATTGCGGGCGGCCAACAGGGGCCGCCCCCGATTCCTAGCTTCACGGCCAGCAACTCGCATAATGCGATGGCGGGGCCATTGGTGCCTCTGGCGGAGGCGACATTGGTGTCTCCGACGCCGGCACGGGAGCTTAATGCACCCGGGTGTACGCCGGCCGGCACCTCTGCAGCAAGCGGCACCTTCGTCAACTGCACGCCCGCCGTTGGCGGTGCGTCGACATTAGCCGAGCTCGACGCCATCATCACGGTAACTAATTAAGCCTCTCTCGGCCGAGGACTTCATCTCCTTGCCTTTGACCGGGCATCCCTGACGCCCTACATGTTTTCGCAGGGCGCCGCCGACGTTCCGTGCACTCTCCTCCACTTCGTGAACAACGAGTTGGTCGATGTCGCCAAGGGCAAAATCGTTCAACCGGGCAACCCCTTGTTCCACGTTACCCAGATGCCACCCAACTTGTTTAGGGTTCAACTGGTTCGGGTGCTGCCAGGCTGCGACGACTTGTTACCTCCGATTCCACCCGTCGGGGCCGACGATGAAGACGTGATGACCCTCAGCGCCTGCCTGAGCTGGCCCCTGCTTTGGCCGAAGAGCCAGATTCGTTTGGGGGCGGGGGACACCACCCCAAAGACAACACCGCCAGTCGTGCCGGCGCCAAGTCGGCCCCATGGCAAGACTGCCGTAACGGTGCCGGACATCCCTATGCCACTGGATCCAAACATGCATATGGCACAGGATCAGAACGACGACGACGACGATGATGATACATTTGGCAACGTCGATCAGTACTTTGCCGATCATGGGTACGATGGCGACTTCATGGGGCCTCCTTCTCAAGAACCAAACCCAACAAAAGACGTGTGCGATCTAGCTGGTACCGCGGAGAAGCCAAGTTGCAACAGGCGCCGTCTGACGTTCAGCTCTCAGGAGACGCCTCCAGCTGCCGACTTCACCGAGCCTCAGATAGGCGAGATGCGAAATATTATCAGCCCCAACACACTCAAGAAGGCGGTCTGTGAGCAGAACTCGGCCCCATTACAGGAGAAGAAGAAGGCACGCAAAAGAAAGACTAAGAAGGGTGCGAGCCAGCCGGCACCGAGTACGATCCGTGCTTAGGACGGGCCACCTTCACCGCAGGATATCTCGAGGAGGGTGCATGTGGCGGGTAGGGCGATGCTACCGACAAATATGCTCAATGCTGCAACCGGTGCTATGCGGAGTCTGCATGACAGTGTTCTTTCTTTGGAGAAGCGGCGTCTAAGGGAGAAGGATGTGGCATACCCAGTTTTCGCGGCCAAGGTGCCAGAGGGCAAGGGCTTTGTGGATAACTCCATCGGGCGTACGATCGTCCTGCGTTTTGATGACATCCACGCTATGTTGAACCTTCATCCGCTGCACTACACCTTCGTTCGGCTATTTTCGCTGAGTATGGAGATGCGGATCATTCGCGACAAGACCCCGGACATCGTGATAGTCGACCCCTTCTACATGCGTGCCAAGATCTTGGGCAGCGCTAGGGACCGGCAAGTCGCGAGTTCTTACCTCGAAGGCGTCATTCTAGCAAACCAAGATAATGATAACTTCCTCGTGCCTTACTTTCCCGAGTAAGTCCTCCCCTCAACCGGCCCGTAACATATGAATTCTTACATTTCGATCGTTTTTCTTTTAACATTCCGTGTTTTCTGCAGTGACACACGTTGCACGCTCATCCTCCTAAGCCCCAAATCTTCCATGGCCACGTATTTCGACCCGGACCGTCAGTCGAACTTAGACTACACAAATGTCAAGAAGGTTCTTGATGATGTTCTCCCCGGCTACGCCAAATCTGGAGGCACCTTCACCAGGCCTATTCGTAAGTACGGCAAGCACGTGTTCTCCCACAATACGATGTTCTGCTGCGTCAAGCAGCCGCCTGGCAGTCAGAAGGGTGCCTACTACGCCATCCATCACATGCGGGCGATCGTACGGGACCATCATCACCTTCTGCTACCGAGTAAACTCAAAGATTGGGCCACGAGCGTGTTGGCAATCCAGGACGCGGACCTCCGACAAGAATTCTTTCGCATCCAGTCGGAGTTTGCGGAAATCATCCATCAAGATGTCCTTCGTACCTCGGGGCAGTTCTACCTCAGAAATCAACCGTCCAACAGTGACATCGACACAATGCTACAAATGCAGGCTGACAACGACCGTTATTTCATGACTCCCACGATAGACGGCGGCTTCATCCACGCTCCGGTCCCTTGAGTCGAGTCGAAAGCAGTGATGCTGTGTCTAGTTCTGAAACATCGATTGGCTCATGTTGTAATTAAACTTTAATGAACTTGTAGTATGTCTCTTTGGTTTCGAGAGTCGTTCAACTTAGATGTAATCGATGCTATTAATGTCTTGCTTTTCTCTTCCGATCGTTCTGTTGCATAATTATATATTGCTTATGTATTGTCTGTGAATTGGTACTAACGTTTCGTTTGGCTAGTGCATAGCGATGCCGACGTATGTCGTGTACAAGGGTAAGGTTCCCGGAGTCTACGATGACTGGGAGGAGTGTCGGAGACAGGTTCACTGATTCAGCGGTAACAGTTACAAAGGGTACACCACTAGGGCCGAGGCCGAATCTAGATACGCCCGCTATCTAGCGGGAGAGGGGAGGGAGCGTTGGAGGAACCGGATGAAGACGAGTTTCATCGTGATGATGCTCATCGTGATGACCGCAGCTCTCTTCTATGTGATGGTAGTTTAGATGATCGATATCGACTTGTAATGTGAAGACAAACTCGCTACTCGCGGTCTCGAGACTTGTAATATAATGTTCTATCTTTGTTCGGTCTTTTCAATTCGGAGACTAATATGATGAATTGTATTCAAAGACTAATATGATGAATTGTATTCAAAGACTAATCTTCTATTGTATTCGATGAATCTGTTGTTGATGTGTGCTGTCTATATTTTGTCAAATTATACATTTTGTAACCTGTGCAAAAAATAGAAAATAAAAAAAATAAAAAAACCTAATATTCATACTAATGGCGCATCACATGACAGTGCGCCATTAGTATGACAAAGCATACTAATGGCGCATCACTGGTAAGTGCGCCATTAATATGCCATGTTTACTAATGGCGCATCCAGTGGTGGTGCGCCATTAATATGTCAAAGCACCTGGATATACATGCCCCCTCGGAGGCATACTAATGGCGCACTCTGGCCTATACTAATGGTGCACCCGCGGTGCGCCATTAGTATACCAGATACTACTGGCGCACCAGGTGGTGCGCCATTAGTAAAAATTACTAATGGCGTGCTGTTAATGGCGCATCACAGATGCGCCATTAATGGCCATACTAGGTGCGCCATTAGTAGGGGGTTTTCTAGTAGTGGGAGGAGGAGGAGGCAGCCGAGACAAGCTTGGGGGAGGAGGTGGAGAGAATGAAGTGCGGAAAGTGAGTGTGTAGGTGGTTGTCCAAAATATCTAGCTGGTCCCAGGTTACTAATGGCGCACCACCTACAAATGCGCCATTAGTAACCCTGGTTACTAATGACTGGTACGCCATTACTAGTTAAAACTAGTAATGGCGCACTGTGGCCTGGCGCGCCATTAGTATTTTTGGAAAAAAATTGTTAGTAGTGGTGCACCAACACATGGTGCGCCACTGCTATATAGTAGTGGCGCACCACATGTCTGGTGCGCCATTAATGTCCATATTATCTATAGCCCTTTTCCTAGTAGTGCGGGGATGACGGCGGGGATGATGGAGGGGCTCCTTAATTTCTACAAAAATAAAAACCCTATAAGTTATCACTAATACATCCTGAATAGTGTCATACATATAACATCACTAATACATAGCGAATGACGAGTATCAACAACGAGGATGCGGGATAGGCATCGTCGACGTAGATGCGGGAATAATTCCTCAAACTAAAAAAATAACAACAAATATGACATGTTCAACTAGTTCTATTAATTCAACTAGTTCTTATTAAAAATAAACTTACTATAAATAGAAATAAACTAATTCATCTAAAAATAAACTAGTTCAACTAGTTATATTAATTTTCTTACTAAAATACATTAGTTCTATTAATTCAACTAGTTCTTACTAAAACCAAACTAGTTCAACTAGTTTATTAATTCACTTACTAATTATTTTATACACTTACTAAAAACCGTAAAAAAAATATGTTATACATTAGCAAAAAACTAAAGTGAAAAACAGAAGAAAAAAAAGAGATGGAGGGAGGAGGAAGGAGAGAGGAGGAGGGGGAGGAGGCCGGAGGAGGAGGAGGGAGGGGCGGGGGTGGAGGGAGAGGGGGCGGGGGGTGGCCGGAGGAGGAGGAGGGAAGGGGCGGCCGGAGGAGGAGGAGGGAGCGGCGGTGGGAGGAGGGCGGCTGGAGGAGGAGGCGGGAGGAGGGAGTACCTCGGCGAGGAGCAGCGCGACGGCGGCGGACAACGGGTTCGGCTCGGGCGAGAGCGAGTGAGAGGGAGAGTGAGTGAGAGGGGGCAGTGAACCGCCCCACGATAAGGTAAGTAAGTAGTAGCGCATTTAAGAGATACGCGCTACTGCTAAAGGACGTAGCAGTAGCGCCTGTCGTGCATACGTGCTACGGCTAAGTGGGGTTTAGCAGAACGCGTTACTGCTAAAGTAGTAGCAGTAGCGCGGTCTAATTAAACTCGCTACTACTAAGTAGCAATAGCGCCTTGTTTTCTCCAGCGCTACTGCTAAGATATTGTGTATAAGGTTTTCCCTAGTAGTGAGGGGGGGAGGGGTTAGCTGGTTTTCTCTGGGAAGATATTCTTTACATGGGCTGTCTTTCAGCCAGGTTTTCTTAGGATTGTGTGGGGTGTGAGTTTTGGTGGTGTAGTGTTTTGGTTGTTATCCTAGACTCGTATGGTTTCTTTAACGAAATCAGGGGAGCCATCCCTTTTATTCAAGATTTTTTTTAAGATACCATGTCCATTAGGATACAGATATAACAAGTTTGGTGATACTTTGCATACGCAATCCAATGATCAAAGACACTATGCTTAATGTTTCCTATAGTTTCACATTTTGTATTTTGAAATTCTGCAATGAATGATTGCATTGTTATTTAGTCTTCCAGGGTGGAGAATTTTTCTTCTGCCTTGCGCTAATGAAAAGTCCCCTCGCTACTAGGGAAAACCCTAGTAGTAGCGCTGGTTTTGTGCTCACTAGTAGCGCGGGTAGGCGCACTACTAATAAGGCACTACTAATAAGGAACTACAGCTACTGCTAGGACAAATAGCTGCAGTGTTTGTTCAATCCCACGCTACTGCTAATGTAACTACTGGCAGCGTGTTTTCTCTCCATCACTACTAGTATTTTTTTAATTTTTTTAGTGTATTTATGCGCCATCGTACAAATACTGATACAATACCAGTTATGAGGTTTACATCATTATGTCCATAACAGTGTGTCAAATGAAGGTGGATTAGGTTCAAGTGGAGGCAATATGTGGTGCATGTCAAAAGTATACTACTAATCCAAACTTGATCTAGTTTGGACTAGTAGTACTTTCGATGTGCACCACATGTTGCCTCCACTTTAATCTAATCCGCCAGCACAAGCTATTTAACCATCATCATAGTCATTACCACCAACAGTATTTATTTAATCACCACTAACACTAGCTAATAATAATCATCATAGTCATTGCATAGTCATTACCACCAACACTAGCTATTATCATCATAGTGATAGTGTAGCATATCATCATCTTCAAACTCATTTCTAGCTAGCTAATCACTCCTGCTGCTCTCTCTCAGGTAAAATAACATAAAACATGTGCAGCTCTCCTCCTTGATCAAGTTGGAGCATGCAGATGAACATGTCTCTTAATCGTGGGTTGCGCTTCTGCTTGCTACCCCCTAGTACTTGTATGCGCTCCCCCATCACATATTTGGTCCAGTCTTGCACTATTAAGCATCCGTCGCTAATCTTGAATGCACTAGAGTAATCTGTATGATATCTTGGCCGTAAGCTAATAATACTCATGGTGCCTTTAGTCTCGATCCCATAAGGCACAACATTCATCGGGAGTCCCTGTTGAAGAACATCGTATGGTAACATACTTGCAATGAAGTTTAGCTTCAAAAATAATGTATGGAAAAGATGCACTGAGGACAAATAGTAAAAATCTTACCATCCTTCTTAAATAGATGTGACCATAGTTCATTAGGAACACTATTGGTCGCGCGTTTTCAGTACTAACATTTCTAAATGCAGGAAGAAAATTTGTCTTGACAGTATCAAGATCCGCAAGCCATGAAACATAATGACTGAGCTCCTGCAGTTGAGTTCAGTCCCGGCACAATATACGGTCGTGTCTATCAAGTGTTGGACATGTTTGCTTGCACCGAAATAAGCTGACAATACAAATTAGTTGTCAACTATTTTTGAATAAACAATATCAAAGACATAAATATGGTTGAGAAACTTACATAATGGTATAACTGGAGGCGTCTGCACATCGAACCAGATGTCGGTATTACCTTCAATATCATCTTTCGGACGAATATCAAAGGTGATAACCATATCAGGCTCAAATGCATAAGTCTTGCATAGTGCTCGCCATGTTTTGCATCCAAAATAGGTGTAGTCGTCTGAATTGTATAATTTTACGTTGAAAATATAACCATGCTCGGTCTTCAAGTAAAATTTCTTTTCCTCCATAGTATGACTGAAACCTATCTTATCCAATACAAAAACTCTTGCATGGCAGGAGATATGCTAGTAGAATAGTAAAAAAAGACGTGTCATGCTTAATGTCATGCTTAAATTATAAGTTGACGCAAATGAAGCAAATGTCATACTTAATTATGAAAAAAGACTTGTCGTTGTGACTTACTGTATCCACTTCAAAGTTCTCGTCCAGCTTGATGCTGAAGCGCCTATCATCATCTAGGAAGATTCCGTCGCACAGGCCACGCTCGTCTTCGCAGTATTTGCAAATACCGAAATCCTTTTCGTCGTCAGACATTTCCTATGTTCATAGTTAAAACATTAATTGAAAATCGATCGAAGACAACTGCCAGGATACTCAACACACAAATCCGGGGCACTCGATATTTCCTACATATTCTGGCACAAGTCATGCCAAAATTCACAGAAAAATCCAGCATGATCTTTGCTAAAATAGGACATATCGAGCGCCTGAAATTTGCCAGAGCGGAAATGAATCAACACTCCGGCAAAACATAGGCCACTCGGAGGTGTAACCTGTAAACATGACCGGCCACTTGGATATTGAGCAACACAAGATATACATTTCAAAATACCTTATAGGACTCAAATTAGCATGCATTCAATAAGCAAAAGTAAATCATCTCATGCGTCTGTACATCGTCGAATATTATCACTAATACATCATGAATAGTGTCATAAATATAAAATCACTAATACAACTAAAACCCTAGCACACGACGGGTATCAGCGCGGGCGGTGGACACCCACAGAGAAGGAACCATCACGGGATCATAGCTCCAGTGAGATCCCTGGAGCACCTACCAGGTATTGGAGAACCTGTGCTCCAACGCAAACAAGTAGCGACGGACGTGCGCGTCCTCCTCACTGACACGGTGATGCACCACCTCCGCGGAGTCCTCGAGCCTCTGGACTGTCACTGGCCCACGCGACCGCCACCAAAAAAGGTTCGGGTCAACGACAGGCTGGCTCCTCACCAACCTGCGCCCCCCGGTAGGTAGCGCCTCCTAGTACCACCCCGGCGGAGCCCAGTCCCGGACATGGCCCATCTGGTCAAGCAGGTGCCGTCCTCCGCCGACTCGACGACGAGGATGCAAGATAGACATCGTCCATGTCGAGGCGGGAAAAATTGCTTTAACTAAAAAATAGCAACAAGTTCTACTGACTAGTTCTATTAATTCAATTAGTTCTTACTAAAAATAAACTTACTATAAATAAATATATTCTAGTACCTAATTAGTACCTAGTTCTTACTAACTAATTAGTACACAGGAACTACTGCCCTAATTACCATATAATTTGATGAACCTATAGGGGTGGAAAGTGGTAGCGGATATTCCAATTATCCAACTATAAAGTGAAATAAGTGGTCAAATTTTACTCGTTTTATGATTCATCTTAGAAATTTCATTCGTTTCTACCCTTACATGAACCCTAACTCATTTGAGCCGCATCCGCATCCGATTTGTTTCCACTCTTACATGAACCCTAACTATTTTGATGCAACTAAAATATAAAGAAACCCTAGGCAGAGGTAGGGGAGAGGGAGGAGCAGGCGTGCTCACCTCGGGTGCCTGCGACAAGGGAGGGGCAGGGCGGCGTCGAGGTCAGGATCGGGGCTCGGGCGCGCGGTGGATGGCGGCGTCGAGATCGGGGTCGGGGCGGCGTCCGGGGCGGGGGAGGCGTTGAATCTGGGGTCGGGGCGACGTAGAGGGTGTGCGGAGAGCGCGCAGCGGCCGACGGGCGACGGCGGCGGCGAGAGTGGAGAGTTGGATTTCGGGGAAGTGGTCGTGCGGAAGGACGAACCCCGTGGTTAAGTCAGAAGTAGCAGTAGCGCGTTCCAGGAAGAGCGTTGCTGCTACGTTAGCTACAGCGCGTTCTAGGATACACGTTGCTGCTACTCCTTTCTCTTTTTTCCCCTTTTTCATTTAGTTTTCTTCACATTTTTTTTCTTTCACCTTATTCTATTTCTTTCATTTTCAATTACCTTTCTATTTTCTTTCCATTTAATTTTATATCCTTTAGCAGTAGCGAGTTTAGATTAAAACGCGCTGCTACAAATAAAGTAATGGTAGCGTGGTTCGTTATAGGTCGCTACTACTGTGTGTAGCCTATCGGCTAAGCCGTGGGAATTTTAGTAGTAACATGTTTAGAGCAAGACGCGCTACTGCTAGAACTTTATCTGCAGCGCGGTTTTCTCAGGCGCGCTACTGCTACTTAGCACCAGCGTGCTTTTTTGATCCTCGCTACTGCTAAAGTTCTGTTTATAAGGTTTTCCCTAGTAGTGCCTATATATCTATTAACTATTCTGCTAGAAATTGCACGATCCTGATTAACTTGAAGTTTGATTATATTGGTAATGACTTCACCTAGGCAGAAAAACGTATCGTTCTCTATTCCTCTTATTAAATCTTAATATGGACCGACAACTTCGGCAAAGACATCATATGTGACTCCCTCTGTCCAGGTTTATTGGCCTCAAAGACCAAGACGCTAGGACCAAGGCAGTGGAGTTGTTCCAGTAAATATCTCGTACCCCGCGTCCAGGTAAAGTGCTTGAATGTTTTAGCTCCCATATACTTAACTTGTCGGTTAAGCGAAAGTACAATTGGTGTCATAAGCAGGTTATAAAGAATAGAATAATATAGTTTTGCTTAGTTAAAGGAGAGAGAGAAGATGAGAGGGAAGAAAGGGGGCTCTTGGTTAGTACCCAGCTGCAACATAAGATCCAAGATGCTTTGTGAGGATGTAAGGTGGACTAACTATTGATAAACTAGTATATATTTGAAACTAATTATTGTACATGCCGGCTAAGAGGTTGACTATAGATGACATGACAATTTCTTATAGCCGACCGTTGGCTGTATTATTAATCATGCTCTAATCCAGAGTTGCTCTAGGCATGCGTATTGGGCATGCACTGGCAGCATGCTCCAAAGATTTATATACCACAGAATTCCTCTCCTTGTAATTAAGCCTCGCAGGAACATAAGGGATACTGAGGTGAAATCTGCACTTTCCCATGCAACTTAATTATATGTTATACTCCCTCCATCTCGGTTTATAAGGAATGTGCGTCGTTTTGGGTTGATAATTTAGCTAGCTAAATTTGTTTTATATTTGATGAAAAATATATGTTTGGAAACTACATCCACTTAAGAATCCAATAATATATTTTTGGTGAAATATAACTCATATTAGCTAGTCAAATTGATGACCTAGAACTACGTGCACGCCCTATAAACTGAGACAGGGGAGTACTACCCATAGTGGAAGTAACATCACACATATCAAGACAATATAAGTCTATAACCTAATAAATAAATTGTTGCATGAAATCACACATTTGTTACTCTCAACTATAGAGAAGACTAGTAAGATATGCATGCATGTTACCAGTCTAAATTACTCTCCATTATGGATAGTCTAATAGGAACAGATGCTCAGAGGTCTAATAAACCCGGATGAGGGAGCTTGCTTCGAGACAAAGCTGCCTTGTTCTAGTCAATTGAAGGACTGCGAGAATGAGTTCAATTCAAATTAGGCTTACCACATGTAAAATAGTAACCATAATACTAATCTAGCTATATAGTACTGTTTATTATGTTTAGTTTATAACGTACAAACAACAAAGCTATAAATATTTGTATTAAGTTGACCGAAATATGTATATGGCAATCGTGTGGTAGATTGCAAAAACAATCTACCCCATCCAATGTCGTCAGATCCGATTGCGCGCACCTGCCTCGCCCTCCGGATCTCCCTCAAAACACGTCTGCTTCGTTCGATAAATAATCACGACGAGTGCTCCACCATCAATCCCCTTCTTCCCACTGCCACCTCCCTGTTTCTCACGCGCCTACATCGATGAAGCTCTAATCCATGTTATGCTGCTGACCATCCCCACATCACCGTGGTGTCGCTGTCTGGGGGAGACGCCGATAAGGAAAGGGAGCCGCGGGAACGGCACCGCCGACAGAGATGAGCTGCGGCAGCGAGGTGTGGTCCAAGGGTGGCAGGGGAGGCCGTTCCCAGGGACGACGAGAAACGATTGGGTTCATGGTCGTCCGGGGCGGCGATCGAGCGTGCGCCACGAGCTCACGCCATCGCTGCCGATAGGCATAGGTTGGAAGTGCGGCGGCCATGGCTAGACCTCCTTGGCGTCGGGGACCACAAACAGGAGCGCTTCTGCGGCGGATGCGCGTGCTGATCAAATTCTGAAATAGGAGCGCTTCTGCGGCGAACGGGCGTCGGCCCCAGGCGCACGCCGGAGCCGCAGAAGTAGCCCTACTCAAAGGCCATCGGCATTGGCAGTGGCATGTCGCTCCTATACCCGAAGCAGCCGCAGGCCTCCGCCGACGAGAGCCTCCACGGCCTCCACGGACTCACGCCCCCGAGCCACCAAGTCCCGCACACAACGTTGTCACTCCGCTATTGCTACTGAATTCGTCCGTGAATGTGGTGTGTTCTCCTTGGTTCAGTTTACCTTACTGAACTAGTTCAGTGGCTGGTTCCAGCAGCGCCTGCTAACCACTCGTGATGAATCCCTAAAGGTGGTGATGATGATTGAATGAACAATTCTATTTTTTGCAAGCCGGTTGATTGAGATGAAGACATGGTCAGTATACAAGTAGTACTTACTACTGCCTCCGTTCGGAAATACTTGTTTTTGAAATGGATAAAAATAATGTAACTAGAACTAAAATACGTCTAGATACATCTATCTTGTGTACAAGTGTTTTCGGATGGAGGGATTACTTTGTAGGCAAATTTTGCTGGAAAAATGGAGCAAAAATATTTGCATGTTTTCGTACAAATTCCCTATGCCCTGCTTCAGTTTAATTGTTCATGTTGACGTATAATGTGTTGTCTAGTCTATTCCATCAGATCGATTTTTTGGTTGCATTGGCTAGAGCATGCACTTCTACATGGCATTAGGGCAAGAGGTCCTGAGTTCAAGACTCAACTGGCGTAATTAAATTGCAGCCCACTTTCGGTCCATGTTTAGGTCTGAGGGAGCCACACATGATGGGGAGTGTTGACGTATAATGTGTTGCTTAGTCTCTTTCATCAGATCGGTCTTTTGGTTGCATTGACTAGAGCATGCACTTCTACAGTTAACATCACCTAGTATAAAAGAAGCAAATGGTTCAGTATGCTGACGAGCAAGAAGTTATACTCAGCGAGATGGATGAGCAATAGCCAAAAGAAACAGATCAAGGCAGATTTTTGGCTTCCTTTTCCCCCTTTTTTTAGGGTCATGGATGAGGTATTACCATGATCTATAATCTTTGGGCACGTGAGTTGGTCATTGTGTTTTGAGGATTCTCACATTTTTGTGTCAGTGATTAGCATTTGGAATTTCCTTGGGCGTATTTTTGTGGCTTCTTTTCAAAGACTATTTTCAAGTACTATGAATTATGAGGCACCTCTTTTATTGACCTTTGCATCTCATCTATGAGCAGTATTTTGCTTAGTTCATATGGAAGAATAAGTTCTCCAATAGAGAGTGTGTCCTGCAACACTAATTAATGTTCATGCTAACTAAGCTTCTTCTAAAAATACATTTATCTAGAGCTATTACAATACATTTACCCATTTAAAACGAAGGATCTGATCAAGGGTAACAGGGAACTTGTATTCATGAAAATTAATAAGGAGGGAGCAGAATAGAGTAGCAGATCTTTTTATTCAAATTAGTGTGGTAATTTTGTGTAAATCACTCACGATCAAACAATGTGGTAACTTTTGAACCGGGGGAAGTTAGTAACTGAAAACATGCCTCTGTAACTTCTTTGCAAATAGCATAATAATATACACATCGTAACCTGATAAATTACATACCAACATCATGGTAATTTGACCAAAGAAAAAAATATTGAAAAATATACCCCAATAATTCATGTGTAAAATAACATGATAATATACACACAATAGAGTTGATAACTCATGTACAAATAACACGGTAACTTTTGACTCAGGGTAAAAAATGATGAAAAAGCATACCCTTGCCCGACAACTTCTCTGCAAATAGTATGATAATATACTCACTGCAGACGTGATAATTTACACACAAGCAACACAGTAACTTTGACCAAACGAAAAAAAAAGTTCTTAAAAATATACCCGGTAACTTATGCGAAAATAGCACGGTAACATACTAACTGCACACCCAATAACTTACATACAAACACCACAATAATTTTGATTGAAGGGAAAAATGTTGTTGAAAAACATACACCCCCAATAACTTATGTGATAAATAGCACCGCATACCCGATGACTTACATATAAACACCACGGTAACTTTAACCAAATGAAAACAAAGTTGTTGAAAATTATTCTCACAATTTATGTCAAAATAGCACAGTAATATACGTACCCATAACTTACGTACAAACATCACAGTAACTTTGACCAAAGGGAAGAGGTTGTTGAAAAACCATACCCCGATACATATGTGAAAATGTCACAGTAATATATGAACCCGATAATATATGTAAAAACACTGCGGTAACTTTGACAAAGAGAAAAATTTGTTGAAAAACCATACCCCGGTACTTATGTGAAAATGGCACGGTAATATACGAACCGCATAGTGGATAATTTATGTACAAACATCGCGCTAACTTTGTCCAAAGGGAAAAAAGTTATTGAAAAATGTACCCCGGTAACTTATGTGAAAATAGCACGGTAATAAATTTAACCAAGGGGGGAAATTATTGAAAAGATAGCCCCCGGTAACTTATATGTAAATAGTATGATAATATACAAACTTCATACCTGATAACTTAAGTACAAACATCACTGTAACATTTTTTACTAGGGGGAGTGTATTGAAAAATATCATCGGGTAACTTCTATATAAATAGTATGATAATAGACGAAGCTCATACCCGATAACTTAAGTACAATCACCACGGTAACATTTGAAAAAGGGAAAACGTTGTCTACAAACATACCCCGGTAATTTCTATGTAAATAGTATGGTAATATATGACCCTCATTTCTAATAACTTAAATGCAAACACGGTGGTAATTTGCATATGAAAAGGAGGGAAGGGGACTTCCGGGTTCGTGAACCATGTGAACTGATGTGAAACATGCAGAAAAAAAGATGGAACTAGAATGCATAGTCCTAAAACCCAAACAAATGAGGCTAGTGTTTTGGATTTTCAATTACTGTTGGTTGTCTTTTTAAAAAAAATCTCGTCTCAAGTATATACAACTATCATGTAGATTGATTCTAATCAATAAAGGTGTCTACCGTAGCTGGATGTGACGGTGTGGGTTCGATCCCCATCTGTGTCATTTTTTTTGCCTGTTTTTAAACAGTTGTCTGCCCAAAAAATCGGGTGAACCCCGCAACCTCAGAGTTGGTTTGTTCAAGAGGAGGTGGGATCGTAGGCTGGCAACCCAGAATCGGGAGGAGCCCATGAGAGGAGGTAGATCGAAGGGAGCGATTCGTTAGAGACGAGGGGGGTCGTGTGGTAGTTTTGCAATCTGCACAGTTGACAGTTATCATAGTCCTAAGTTGATTGCACTCAATAGTAAACTAACTAGAACGAGAAAGATGGTCAAATTCATTGACTATTGGTGCATTTCGTTCACTCGTCTTTGAACTTTTGAAACAACTTCTCAGAAGACAATATAGCTGTCGCGCAAACGGTGCTGAGCCACTCACCATTTTATTCATGTCTTGAGAATGGTCTCAAGGTCTCGTTAAAGAAAAACTTTAGGAATAGAAGAAAGACCCGCCACAGAAGACTACTCAGGTCACGGTCCATGTCGGACTCTCGAGCCACCGAAAAGTAATCAACGGCACAGACCAAACCATTAACGCCATAAGAGCCATACACGCATTTTACACTCCTCTACTCCACACCGTGGCCGCTTTGATTGACGAATACACGCACGTGTCTCTCGCGAGCTGATATTTCTTGCGACCCGTCTCCGTTGTTCACCGCAAATTCGACTGCACCCCCTGAGAATTCACTGGCAAACGGAAGGGCTCCGCCAAGCACCATGTCGTTGATCATGGCCACCTTCGTAACCCTTGCTTCGTGCTTCACCCCTGCTCCTTGTGCAGCGGCGACAGTCTCGGCGCCGCGTCCACTGCGGGGCAACTACACGCTGATCTCGGCACAGGGCAAGTTCGAGCTCGGCCTCTTCAGCCCTGCCGGCAGCCTCGGCGACAGGTTCTACCTCGGGATCTGGTACAAGAACATCCCCGTCCAGACCGTTGTCTGGGTCGGCAACCGCGCAACGCCCCTCTCTGCCGTCGCATCCGCCGAGCTCCGGGTGTCCGCCGCCGACGGCAACCTTGAGCTCGTCGGTCCCACCAGAGCCTCTGCCTTGCCGGTCGTCGTGTGGTCTTCGAACCTGTCTTCTTCGTCTATGTCTTCATCGCCCGGCAGGAACACAGCGGACATCCGCGACAACGGCAACCTTGTCCTTGTTGACGGCGGCAACTCGTCCAACGTGTTGTGGCAGAGCTTCGACCATCCGACGGACACGCTGGTGCCCGAAGCGTGGGTCGGGGAGAACAAGCTGACCGGCGAGTATCAGGCACTGACGTCGTGGCGGAACGCCCAAGACCCCGCGCCGGGGATGTTCTACGACACGGTGGACCCCAACGGCACCAGCGAATTCTTCTTCATGTGGAACAAGTCCCGCATGTACTTTCGGAGCGGCATCTGGACGGGGCGCATCTTCGCAACCGCGACGGAGGCGACGAGGACCATGCTCTACAACACGACGTACGTCGAGACGCCGGCGTACCGGCGCCTCACCAACGTCGTCTACGACAACGCGACCATCACGCGCATCGTGCTCGATCTCACCGGCCAGGTGAAGGTGTACGTATGGGTGCGCGCGAGGCAGAGCTGGCAACCCTTCTGGACTGCACCCGCCGTGCAGTGCGACGTCTACAAGCTCTGCGGCGCGTTCGGCGTCTGTGATCAGAGGAGCCAGCTGCCATGCCGGTGCCCGCCCGGGTTCGCTCCGGTGTCAGAGGAGGACTGGACGCTCAGCGACTGGAGCGGTGGCTGCCGCCGGCGCTCGCGGCTCACCTGCACGCACAACGGGTCGACGACCGATGGGTTCCTAGCGTTGCCAGACGTGAAGCTCCCCGACGACTCACACGCCGTGGGTGCGGCCAAGAGCAAAGCAGAGTGTGAATCAACTTGCCAAAATAATTGCTCTTGTCAGGCCTACGCCTTCTCTGCCGGGGGCGGGGGATGCACTGTCTGGCATGGAGAGATCCGCAACCTTGAGCAGCTCTACGCTGATTCCGGCGTCTCTGGCTCGGACCTCCATCTCCGGCTTTCAGAAGCAGGATTGCAAGATCTTGGCGTCTCCGGCACAAACGGGAAGAAACGGGGGAGAACATTATGGCTTGTTCTTGGCATCCCATTGGCTGGTGTTGCAGCATTCGGCGTGTCGGTAATACTGGCCTGGAGGATTCTCCATGCTAGGAGAAGACGACTGGCAAACGAGAAGGGATCCTCCTTGGTCGTGTACAGTTATGGCGACCTTCGTGCCGCCACGAAGAACTTCTCGGAGTGGCTGGGCGGCGGCGGTTTTGGCTCGGTGTACCGCGGCGTCCTGAAGCAGCAGAAGGGAGACAACAGAACCCAGCTCCAGGTGGCAGTCAAGAAGCTGGAGAGCCTTGGGCAGCAGGGCGACAAGCAGTTTCGGACAGAGGTGAGCACGTTGGGCTGCATCCAGCACGTGAACCTCGTCCGGCTCCTCGGGTTCTACTCGTCGGACGTTGAAAAGATGCTCGTGTACGAGTACATGCCCCGGGGCTCCCTCGACCGCTACCTCTTCGGCGGCGGCGCGAGCCCGAGCTGGCGCGAACGGTACAACATCATGGTCGGCGTGGCAAGAGGGCTGGCCTACCTGCACCACGGTTGTCACGACTGCATCATACACTGTGACATCAAGCCGGAGAACATCCTGCTAGACGAGGACATGTCCCCGAGGATCGCTGACTTCGGGATGGCAAAGCTGGTGGGGAGGGACTACAGCCGCGCACTTACGACCATGCGGGGCACCATCGGGTACCTGGCGCCGGAGTGGATCTCCGGGCAGCCCATCAGCGCTAAGGCGGACGTGTACAGCTTCGGGATGGTGCTATTCGAGCTCATCTCGGGCCGACGAAACTCCGACGGATACAGCGAGGTGGAGGCGATAGGGAGCTGGAGCAGTGATTCGTGGACCTTCTTCCCTGTATGGGCTGCGGGGAAGGTGGTGGAAGGGGAGGTGGCCGCCGTGGCAGACCCGCGGCTGCGCGGCAACGTGAGGCCGGAGGAGGTGGAGCGGGCGTGCTGGGTGGCGTGTTGGTGCATCCAGGACCAGGAGGCGCAGCGGCCGACCATGGCGCAGGTTGTGCAGGCGCTGGAGGGCGCCGTTCAGGTCAACGCGCCGCCGGTGCCGCGGGCGCTGCAGCACCTCGTCCACCCGGCGAGGCTGCACCAATCTTCTTACACGCTGACCAAAATTACACATTCGGACTAGGTGTTGAAGTCAGCGTTGCGTACTAGTACTGTCAAAGCACGTGTGGCCTTTTTTCTTCGAATCAGTCAGGAGAGCTACATGCATTCAAGAGAGAGGAACGGAAGCACGACCAATTCAGCAGCTACAAATCCAACAAATCAAAGCTACTACAAACGGGCTAAAACGACAAGACAAGACATAAAAGGTTAACATGATGACCACCACTAATAACTGTACACGGGGGTCCTATGACCTCTCTCTGATGCTAATCTATTGTCTTTGAGTTCTAATATTTTTTGTGACATGATTGGCAATGAACTTCCACTATAATTTTATAGTGGCTATGCAGACCGGATTCGTGAGTTACTAGATGTTTCACATGAGTTGTCTGGGGTCGGTGATAGATCGTTGAACCACAATTCCGCTGCTAGAAATTATATTAGCGAAGCAAACCATACAGAATTTTCAGGTGTTAAGGTAATAGAATACTAGGAGGAGCACATTCACTTTCTGTTTCCTTGCATAATTACATCATTCTAATATCAAATGATTCCCAGTGGTGACGCCCGCTGGTAATGTTTTGGTTGATGATTTAACTCTCCGAGTAGAAACTGGATCTAATCTTTTAATCATTGGTAATCTTCTCTTACCAATTGAATTCAAAATTTTGGCTTAAATATTGCAATGCTTGCTTTAATGAACATGCACACATCACTTAGCCAGCACTCATGAGAATGGCATGCATGTTTTTCTTTTACATGTGCTAGAGCATCTGTAAATCATATCCATGTCTAAGACTGGCTGAAGTAATGAATTATGAAACAGTATATGTCGTGACATTGATGTAGTTTCATTTCTGGCCTCTCTGTCCTGTTTGCTTATAGACCGTAAGTAATGTGATAAACTAGAAGTTAAAGAACTTACATTCTACGAGCAAGTAATAGTCATTTCTTCCTCACAACTGTAAGCTGATCTTGTAATTATCTACGGTGGCATTTCTTATTTTTATTTGTTTTTCAGTTTTTTATGGAGCTCATAGGCCACTACTTGTACCATTATACGCTATTAGGACCTAAATACACTTGGGATATGTTTTCTGTAGTAATTTGAAAACACGCTGATTTCAGTTTCATACATTCGACCTTAGTTTATGAAAGAAGATTAATTAAAAACAATGGAACAAAGTTGTAATATATAACATTCACAAGTTCTCGATTCATCAATTCATGATGTATCAAAGGCAATCAAGCAACGGGTTGCCTCGGCTCTTAGCACCTCCCCCCCCCCCCCTGTATTAACTTCAGACGTGAGCTAATCGGGCCGGAGTTGGCAGATTGGGACCGCCTTCTGGCGCTACTTGCGGACGTCCGATTGTCGGAATCCGCCGACCTGATCTCGTGGAGACTTGCGAGCTCCGGCAAATTCTCTGTCAAATCCATGTACAGAGAGCTTTGCCACGGTCAGATCCCGTCGGCGGCCACGGGGCTTTGGAAGGCAAAGATCCCGCTCAAAATTAAGGTCTTCCTTTGGCAACTTTGTCAAGATCGCCTTCCTACCTCTATTAACCTCGCTAAACGCAACGGCCCCGCCTTTGGCCCCTGTGCGCTGTGTGGGGTCCCAGAAGATGCTGACCACACCTTCTTCCTTTGCTCCCTGGCTCGTTTCGCTTGGAGCGCGGTCCGGGAGGCCGCGGGAGTGGATTGGGATCCACGCTCCCGACCTGAGCTCGTGTCTTCCTTATCTGGGTTTCAAGGCGCGTCTCGTAGGGTCATGTGGACTTGTGCGGCGGCTATGCTATGGGCTATTTGGAATACCCGTAACAAGTTTACTATTGAGGGGGTGTTCCCCTCGCATCCCGCTGACGTTATCTTCAAATGCATCGTTTTCTTGCAGCAATGGGCATCGCTGGGAAGACAACAGGACTCTGATCTCCACCGCCAAGCTATCTGTCGTCTCCACGCCGTCTACTCCGAGGCTCGAGCTCCGTCGCCTGCTCAATTGGTTGCCGCATAGGGATGGGCAACCCCCTTTTGGTCTTAGTACCTTCCGAGCCTGCGTGCTCGCTGCTTTTGGGCCGTTCTCCGCCTTTGTAACGCAACTTTGCGCTCATTTAGCGGCCTATCCTCTTAACTGTCGTGTTAGTTTATGTTGTTTTGTTCGGTGGTTGTGCTACTCTGCCTAAGTTTTGTGGGCTTTATTAATTTAAAGCCGGACGTCTCTGACGTCTATGTTCTAAAAAAAATCATTTGGTAGTCCGCTCAGTGATTACATACTAGGAGTTACTACTCGAAGTCGTGTGTATGTTGTGTAAGTGCATCTCGTTGAAGTATAGGATTTGAATTGGATGCTTGTATTCTTAAATTGTCTAATACATCTAAATTTTCAGTGTTCATAGTCCATACATCTTCCATGAAATGCCATTTATGTGAAATGTTCACACTTAGATTTACTCTTATTTCAGGTCCCCGGTAGCGGAAAAAGCTCCATTTTTTGGATACTAATCATCTAGCATCCAAGAATGAGCAAGGTTTGCTCTACCCACCCTCTAGCTTTGTTGCAAAGAACAGAGACAAAACTAATCATCTAGCTTCAGTGATTTAACATGTAGTTATGTGTTGTGTTGTCCGTAATCATCATATTCGATCTCCTTGGTTCATAATTAGGTAGAAAATGACATAATTAGGAGAATCTTAAACTGTAGCTTTATTCTACTCTAAAAATCCAAAGAGGACCTGAATCTGTACTACTTACTCGTCGGCTCAGGAATAGGAGGATATTTTTCATATGCCTGATTTTATTACACTATAAGTGACATTGTTTTGTTATCGATACTTTGAAATACTCAGTCCACTAAGTTTTAATCTTATCGGGTTTCCAACTTATAGTTTGTAGCTCAGACAAATGTCACTGGGTTTGTAAAACTGCCAATGCCATCTACATGCTTGTGTATTTGGTCAATCACACTAGCTGGAACCAACAAGATTTCATACAATTTTCTGGCTGTAAAGTTATGCCATAGGTGGTTTGAAACCAGTATAAGATTTCATACAATTTTTTGCCATCTTTAAAGAAGGTGATGCAGTACAAGAGTGGGAAGATGGTGACGTTTGTTTAATGCCCGATAGAAAGAACCAATGTTCCTTGCCTGATCATCCAGTCTATATATGTTGCTACTGTGATAATTTTTGTGGATTGGCCTCTGTGATTCGTAATTCCCTGTAGTAGCTTGTTCCTCCGGGGTTTGAATGGTTTGTATAATCTGTGTGTATAGATAAAGTTAATGGTTTGGTTGTGTCTTCCCTACCTCATTGTCTTGCTGGATGTAACTAGAAAAAACTGAACTTTTTTGCTCTATGTAATTGGGCAGTTGATTGGGATGTCTTGCCTCTCATGCGTGCGTTCGCCGGCTGTGTAGCTTGGGCTTGGTCTCGTTGTCTTCATCCAACTCTGCACTGTTATCCTGCAATGGTGATGGCTACAAAAATTAAAGGTAAGTCCTCCTGACTCTCTTTTCCTACCCTTTTCCTCCCTTTGCTCTGAGCATGGGCTCATCAAGCCATGTCTATGTGTATAGCTCTGGGTGCCATGCCTACATCGGTTTTGGATTTGGCCTCAATCCTATCAGTAGATGATGCTCTAGTGGTTCCTGCTGGCTATAGAAGGGCCCTATTCTAGTATGTTCCTTCTGGCTATACAGAATGAGGAGTTCTTCTAAGCTTATTGCTTTTTTTTTTTGCGAATGAGCTTATTTTTCATCATCATGTAGCACAAACATAAACATATTTATTTTCTGCTATTGTTCATCAATAGATTTCATACCTGCAAATGTAACCGCTGACGATGGGGTGAAGACCGGCTAGAACGAGCAATGTTTGCTCTGCTTCATATACCTCTAGCTCTGTTGCAAAGGCTATAATTTTAGCTTTAGTGGTTTAATATGTAGTTATGTGCTGTGTTGTCAATCATCATCGTATTCGAGCTCATCGTTTAGCAATTAGTCAGGAACGAACATAATTACGAGATTGTGAAACTGTAGCGCGCTCTACTCCAAAAGATCCAGGGAGGATATTAATCTTCACTTAGCTTACTCGTTGGCTCAAGTACAGGAGTGTATACTTCATATGCCTTTTTTTTTTTGAAGTTTTCTTCCATTTCTGCATAATCTTTTTTGCCAAGTAAAACAATCGGGACATACATGACCTCTTGTGTGTGTGTGTAAAGCAAATCTATCTTGCTCTTGCCAAGTGCCTACCTCTTGCTTTTGTCAGTAAATCTAGGCAATCAAACTTCAAACAAACTTGTTACTAGGTTAGATGGTGGTCTGCTCATTTTATTTATGTTCTGCATATATGTGATGGTTGCCTGCTATATCTCCGCTTAAACTGGACACAAATTTCACTACCTTTTTTTATGTTCTGCATAGGTGAGGCCGAGTAGCTTGGGCGTGTCCTGAATCCTGATGCTTCCGATGGTGGGTGGTGCAGATAGACATTGGATCTTGATTCATGGTGCTGTTGTATGTATGTGTGTGCAGGTCGCTGGTGGACAACAGGAGTAGACCTCGACGGAGATGCTTCCCCTGTCTGCTTCTACTCCCCCGGGACACCATGTAGCTTCCGACTCTAGTGCAGCTGCTCGCTCCTCGTCGAGGTAGGTAGATACTCTCTCCCCCATCTTCTTTGATTTGTTCTTCTCCCTTATTCTGCTCTGTTAAACGTGATATGCAAGGCGTGCTAGGCTGGTCCCACCTGAGCCGAACTAGGTTAGTTAGAGATAGAGTTAGGCAATATTCTTGTAACCTCTTTCATCTCTATCTTCTCTCTTTGACTTGGTTCGCAAGATGTAATCGTGCCTACCTGTATGCTTATCTCAGGGATACGCCCCTGCCTATATAACACGAAACCGTCGCCTCCAACGAGGTACGACGTTCATCGCATCTTTACATGGTATACAGAGCCTCCTCTATCCACTACATCAAGAAAACAACCCATCCCGGTCGCCAGCCATGTCGTCCTCCTCAAGCATCGGCCAGTCCTCCCTTCCTGGGCAGGTCACGGAGAAGCTCACCCGCACCAACTACGTGTTGTGGCGTGCGCAGGTGACACCGCAGCTGAGGGGAGCTAGTTTCTTCGGCTACGTCAACCAGACCATGCCGGAACCTGCCAAGTTCCTCACCACGAAGGACAAGGACGGGAAAGATGAACAGACGCCGAATCCTCTTCATGCGATCTGGTTCAAGGAAGGACAGCAGGTACTTGGTTACTTGCTAAACAATCTCACCAAGGAAGTCCTCGTGCAGGTCACATCCATAGCTACGCCGCATGAACTCTGG
The DNA here is from genome assembly GCF_018294505.1 of Triticum aestivum. Taxonomy (NCBI): domain Eukaryota; kingdom Viridiplantae; phylum Streptophyta; class Magnoliopsida; order Poales; family Poaceae; genus Triticum; species Triticum aestivum. The sequence goes on from NC_057813.1 coordinate 622,908,588, forward strand.
GCTGCCCTTGCGCATATGTTCTCGTCGCAGTCCAGAGCACGCATCAACAACATCCGCGCCACACTCTCCACGGCGCAGAAGGGCACGCAAACGGTGGCGGCGTACTTCGCTCACATGCGATCTCTCGCAGATGAGCTTGCAGCCGCGGTAAAACCGATCGACGACGATGAACTGGCTTCCTACATCACCGCCGGCCTCGACATGGAGTACCAGCCTCTCATCTCCGCCAACGACGCCCGCACCACGCCCATCAGCCTCGACGATCTTTTTGCTCAGATGAGCAGTTTTGACCAGCGCCTTGCCCTCTACAACGGGGCAGGTTGTGGTGGAGGCTTCAAGTCTTCTGCCAATGCGGCTGTCTGTGGCCGTGGAGGTGGCGGCTCTCGCTACCATGGGCGCAACAAGGGCAAGCCATCGGGCGGAGGCAACAGCAGCAGCGGCAACTCCTTCAACAACGGCGGCGGAGGCGGACGGCCCTTCTACAACAGCAACAGGGGTCGCCGCAACTCCTCTGGCAAGCCTCGCGCGGGCCCCGACGTCACGCGCTGCCAGATTTGTGGCAAGCCAGGCCACACGGCAAAGGATTGCTGGTACCGTTTTGAGGAAGATGAGGAATCTTCCCAAGATGAGAAGGTTGCAGCAGCGGCAGATGGCTCCTACGGAGTCGATACCAATTGGTATGTGGACAGCGGCGCGACAAACCACATTACAGGCGAGCTGGAAAAGGTGACTGTGCGTGAGAAGTACCGTGGACAGGACCAAGTTCACGCTGCAAATGGAGAAGGTATGAGAATTAGTCATATTGGTAATTCAGTATTTAAAACTCCCCACAGAAAAATCCATCTCAGAAAAATTTTGCATATCCCTAGTGCCTCGAAAAATCTCCTTTCCGTCCATCGCATTGCCCTTGACAACAATGTCTTTCTTGAATTTCACCCGTTTTTCTTTTTGATCAAGGATCAGGTCACGAAGAAAATCCTATATCGAGGTAGATGCGTTCGAGGACTTTATCCGTTGATTCCGGAGCTTAGGAGACTGAATAAACAAGCCTTACCCTGTGTCTACGAGTGTTTCTACCAAACCTCTCCAACTCATTTTTTCTGATGTTTGGGGGCCTGCCCCTACCTCGGTCGGAAGACACTCTTATTATGTTAGCTTTATCGATGACTATAGCAAGTACACATGGATCTATCTTCTTAAGAAACGATCTGATGTGTTTCAAGTGTTTCACAATTTTCAAGCACTTGTAGAAAGAAAATTTGATTGCAAAATTCTTGCTCTCCAATCTGATTGGGGAGGAGAATACAGAAATCTAAACTCATTCTTCCAACAAATTGGCATATCTTACCATGTGTCTTGTCCTCATGCTCATCAGCAGAATGGTTCTGCTGAACGTAAGCATAGGCACATCATTGAAGTGGGTCTTGCCTTGCTTGCTGCTGCATCCATGCCACTAAAGTTCTGGGATGAAGCGTTTCTTACCGCCGTCTATCTTATTAACATATTGCCTAGTCGGGTCATCAACAATGAAACTCCGGTAGAACGCTTGCTTCACACAAAACCTGACTATACTTCCCTAAGAGTATTCGGGTGTGCTTGTTGGCCTAATCTTCGTCCATACAATAATCGCAAGCTCATGTTTAGATCAAAACAATGTGTGTTTCTGGGTTACAGTCCACAACACAAAGGTGTAAAATTCCTGGATGTGTCCACCGGACGTGTATACATCTCCCGTGACGCTGTGTTTGATGAAACTGTTTTTCCCTTTGCACATCTACATCCAAATGCTGGTGCGCTTCTTCAAAAAGAAATCCTTCTTTTACCATCTCACCTCACCGGCGTTGCCCAAGGAGACGAATTAAATACTGATGATCCATTATTGACTAATCCTCTTACTAATGGTGCACATGAGTATTGTGATGATACAGAAAAAAACAGTGCAGAAAACGCTGAAGAAATTGATCAAATTCAGCATTTTATGTGTCCTGGACATAGCAGCAGCAGTACGGAGGCGAATCAGCCTTGGGATCGCGGCGTGTCAGCTTCGGGATCTGCTCCCTGCGGGTCTGTCCCGCAATCTCTAGCGGGATCCGCGCCAGGTGCAGCAGCGCGATCCGCTCCGGGACTTGCGCCGCGTCACGACACCAACAGCGGCTCGGTGGATGGCGGCTCGGTGCGCTCCTCCGCTCCGCACCAATCGTCGCCTGCCGCGTGGCCTGGGCGATTCGGCGTCGACCCGCGCTGCTACGTGCGGCGCGCATCAGGACACGGCACGGAAACCCGTCCGGATCCGGCTGGGGCCACATCATCATCGGCTCATGATGAGCCTGCGGCGGATGGTGGGGCTGGTGCGGGATCCTCTGCGCCGGTTCCCTCGCGTTCATCGCCTGCTGCAGCCACAGAAGATCACACCGCGTCGCCCCAGCCCGACAGCCTACCATCGGGATCCACGGCCGATCCTGCTAGGAGATCTCCTGTGCAGCCAGCGGGATCTTCTGCGCCAACTTCTTCACCGCTACGGACAAGGCTTCAAAGGGGAGTAACTCAACCCAAAAATTATAAAAGCATAGTAAAATTTGGTCTTTCTTGTACTACAGATGAACCAGCTACTGTTACTGAAGCCTTGAGTGATGCACGGTGGAAGAAGGCTATGCAAAAGGAGTACATGGCGCTTCAGAAAAATAAAACCTGGCATCTAGTTCCTGCATGTCAAGGTAAAAACGTTATTGATTGCAAGTGGGTCTACAGAATTAAGAGAAAATCTGATGGAACCATAGATCGCTATAAAGCTAGACTCGTTGCAAAAGGCTTCAAGCAATGGTATGGCATAGACTATGAAGACACTTTTAGTCCTGTTGTGAAGGCTGCTACTATTCGTCTTGTCTTGTCTATTGCTGTATCCAGGGGATGGAGTCTACGTCAACTTGATGTACAGAATGCGTTTCTTCATGGCGTTCTGGAAGAGGAAGTGTTCATGCGACAACCTCCTGGGTTTGAGGATAAAAACAAACCGCTTCATGTGTGCAAGCTTGATAAGGCTTTGTATGGACTCAAGCAAGCTCCTAGGGCTTGGTATTCCAGATTGAGCTCAAAACTTCAAACACTTGGGTTTACTCCTGAAAGATCGTGGATGTCGCCTAGAGGGGGGGTGAATAGGCGTTTTAAAATAATTACGGTTTAGGCTTCAACAAATGCGGAATAAACCTAGCGGTTAATTTGTCAAGCACAAAACCTAAAACAACTAGGCTCACCTATGTGCACCAACAACTTATGCTAAGCAATATAAGCAACTATGTGATAGCAAGATATATGACAAAGAACAATATGGCTATCACAAAGTAAAGTGCATAAGTAAAGGGCTCGAGTAAGAGATAACCGAGGCACGCGGAGACGATGATGTATCCCGAAGTTCACACCCTTGCGGACGCTAATCTCCGTTTGGAGCGGTGTGGAGGCACAATGCTCCCCAAGAAGCCACTAGGGCCACCGTAATCTCCTCACGCCCTCGCACAATGCAAGATGCCGTGATTCCACTAAGGGACCCTTGAGGGCGGTCACCGAACCCGTACAAATGGCGACCCTTGGGGGCGGTCACCGAACCCATACACTTTGGCAACCCTTGGGGGCGGTCACCGGTACCCGTCAAAATGCTCGGGGCGATCTCGACAACCTAATTGGAGACCCCGACGCTTGCCCGGAGCTTTACACCATAATGATTGAGCTCCGAACACCACCAACCGACTAGGGGGCCCAAGCACCCAAGATAAACAAGCTCAAGGGCACCAAGCACCCAAGAGTAATAAGCTTCTCAACTTGTAACTTCCACGTACCATGTGGAGAACTCAAACCGATGCACCAAATGCAATGGCAAGGGCACACGGAGTGCCCAAGTCCTTCTCTCCCAAATCCCACCAAAGCAACTAATGCTAGGGAGGAAAATGAGAGGAAGAACGAAGGAAGAACACGAAGAACTCCAAGATCCAGATCCAAGGGGTTCCCCTCACTTAGAGGAGAAAGTGATTGGTGGAAATGTGGATCTAGATCTCCTCTCTCTTTTCCCTCAAAAACTAGCAAGAATCCATGGAGGGATTGAGAGTTAGCAAGCTCGGAGAAGGTCAACAATGGGGGAAGAACACGAGCTGAAAGGGATAAGGTTCATTGGGGAAGAAGACCCCCTTTTATAGGAGGGGGGAAATCCAACCGTTACCCCACTGTACATCCCCACACAGAGCGGTACTACCGCTGAGAGCGGTACTACCGCTCCCACCCAGCGGTACTACCGCGCTGGCGAGGAGGACAGGGCCCTGGGCCCAGAGCGGTACTACCGTGGGAGTAAGAGCGGTACTACCGCTTGGAGCAGTACTACCGCCACTACTACCACTCCTAGTACCGCAAAACCCGACACGAAAAACATCGTACTCGAATCGAGGCGGCAGTAGCCCGGAAGCACTGCGGTACTACGGCCGAAGATCCCAAGCGGTACTACCGTTCGGAGAGCGGTACTACCGCTTGGAGCGGTACTACCGCTCTGATAGCGGTACTACCGCTGGGGAGCTTCGGCGGTACTACCGCTGTGGGTCGCGGTACTACCGCTGGGGCAGAGCCAAGCAAACTAAGGGGAAAACGGCAGCTCCAAGGAAAACCAGAACTGCCAGTACTTCTTCATATGAGCTCCGAATTGAGCAAACTCAAGCTTGTTGGATAGAGCAAGACGAGTAGCATCAAAACAGCGACTGGTTATAGTAAGAAGAGGCAGGGGAGGTATGCTTAGCAAACAAAGGAGTGAAACCTCCAACCGAGAAGAACCGGCATACCCTCCAACATCGAAAACATCATAGAAGATGCATGTGAACTCCGTTTTCGATGAACTCGAGCTTGTCATAAAAATGACCAAAAGCTCCAACACTCACAAGGAGAAGAACCAAACAAGAACCAATAAATATGATGCAAGGATGCAATGGTTTGAGCTCTCTACGAACGATACGATCAAGCAACTCATCGAGAGCCCCCCTTGATAGTACGACAATCGATCCTATAACTCGGTCTCCCACAACTACCATGAGACCGGTAAAATAGAATACCTATCAAGGGCAAACCTTTGCCTTGCACAAAGTCCACTTGAGCTAGATGATGATGATCTACTCCTCCTCAAGATGGACCACCTTTCTTGATTGCGTTGGCTCGATGAAGACTAGTTGATTGCTCCCCCATACTCCACTATGGGTGAGCCACTCTTCCGCTCATCTTCACAAGTCCATTGTCACCATAATGGACGGCAAGCTTCAAGCACTTGATCTCTTCGTGATACATCACTTGAACTTGCACACCGCAACCTAACCCCACAAAGAACTCTCACGAAGACCATGGGTTAGCACACAAAGCGTAATGGACAATGCTTACCATACCATGGGACTTGATCCCTCGGTACATCTTGTGCGCTTTGTGTGTTGACTCTTTTCAACTCTCTTCATTTGGATGATGTCTTGAAGGTGGACATGAATGATCACACAATCTTATTCTTCAAGACATGCTTGCAATAAGATCAACACTCACATGACCGATCTTTGGATAATTCCTTAATAGCACCGTGGTCATCACAAACTCTCCTTGAAACCAACAAATGGACTCCAAGAAAAGCCTATGGACAAACCCTTCAAATGTAACTCAAGGAAACCATTAGTCCATAGAGATTGTCATCAATTACCAAAACCAAACATGGGGGCACCGCATGTTCTTTCAACTCCTTCTAGATCTGACACCTCACTGTTTATCTATAATAAGTCAAATACCTCCATATTTGTCCTAATATATGTTGATGATATTATCGTCACAAGTTCATCAAATGAGGCTGTTACAGGACTGCTAAAGGATTTAAACTCTGAGTTTGCTCTTAAGGATCTAGGAGACTTGCACTATTTTCTTGGGATTGAAGTTAAGAAGAATGGAGATAGTCTTCACTTATCTCAAGAGAAGTATGCAACTGATCTTGTAGCCAGAGCAAGATTCAAGGTTGTAAGCCAGCTCCAACACCTTTATCCAGTACCGAAAAATTATCCTTGTCAGAAGGAGATCTCTTGAATCAAGAGGATAGCACCAGGTACAGAAGTATGGTTGGTGCACTACAGTACTTAACTCTGACTAGACCTGATATCTCTTTTGCTGTCAATAAAGTATGCCAATTTCTTCATGCACCCACTACAGTACATTTGACAGCTGCAAAACGCATACTTAGATATGTTAAAGATACCTTGAGCCTTGGATTAACATTCAGCAAGTCATCATCAACTCTTGTCAGTGCATTCTCTGATTCTGACTGGGCAGGTTGTCTGGATGATAGGCGCTCAACAGGTGGTTTTGCAGTCTTCTTTGGTCCTAACCTAATCTCTTGGTGTGCAAAGAAACAAGCTACTGTATCCAGGTCTAGTACAGAAGCAGAATATAAAGCATTAGCTAATGCCACGGCAGAAATCATTTGGGTTCAGTCCTTGTTGAGAGAGCTTGGCATACGTTGCAAACAAGCTCTGTGTTTATGGTGTGACAATCTTGGTGCCACATATCTTTCTGCTAATCCTATCTTTCATGCAAGGACCAAACACATCGAAATCGATTTCCACTTTGTCAGAGAAAGAGTTGCTGCCAAGAAGTTGGATATTCGGTTCATTCACTCTCAAGATCAAGTTGCAGATGGTTTTACCAAAGCCTTACCTACAAGAAATTTCGAAGAATTCAAACGTAATCTCAACTTGACTAAGTTGTGATTATGGGAGGGTGTTAAACGTGATATGCAAGGCGTGCTAGGCTGGTCCCACCTGAGCCGAACTAGGTTAGTTAGAGATAGAGTTAGGCAATATTCTTGTAATCTCTTTCATCTCTATCTTCTCTCTTTGACTTGGTTCGCAAGATGTAATCGTACCTACCTGTATGCTTATCTCAGGGATACGACCCTGCCTATATAACACGAAACCGTCGCCTCCAACGAGGTACGACGTTCATCGCATCTTTACATGCTCTAAAGATCCAGAAAGGATCATAATCTGCACTTAGCTTGTTAGCTCAGGAATACGAGCATATACTTCATATGCTTGTTTTTTTTTAAGTTTTTCTTTAATTTCTGCATACTCTTTTTTTTACCATGTAAAACAATCAGGACATACATAACCTCTTGTGTGTGTCTAAAGCAAATCAACCCGCTATTGCCAAGTGTGCTTATCTCTTTCTTTTGTCTGTAATCTCTAGGTAATCAAAGTTCAAACAAAATTGTTACAAGTTAGAAGTTGGTCTGCTCATTTTATTTATTTTCTAGATATGCATGATGTGTGCCTGCTACATCTGGGCTTAAACTGGTCAGAAATTTCACTGCTATGATGCTAGTGTCCACATTTTATTTATGTTCTGCATATGTGAGTCCGGATTGCTCGGGTGATTCCTGAATCCTGATGCTTTCGGTGAGTGGGTGGTGCAGATAGACACAGGATCTTGATTCATTGTGTTGCTATATGTATGTGTGTGTGCAGGTTGCTGACGGACAACAGGCGTAGACCCATCAAGAGAGTTGTTTCCTTCCACCACACGAAGATGGAATCACAGCGCACACCATGGAGGCCGTCGTCTCTGCTGATTTCCCCCTCCTGTGTCTACCGCTTCGGTAAGCCACTCCGCTTTCTCTTCTTTGTTAGTTCCATGTTTATGTAGTGCTTGGTTGGTTCATCTTCAGAGGGGACCAGTGGGTGGTCTGTTTTTGGCCACGTGATATGTCTGTTGCTGGTTTATTCAGCCCCTGAATCTTTGCTCTTCTCTAAAAGTTTTAGCTCTAAGTGGTTTAACATGTAGTTCTGTGCTGTGTTGTGCTGTGTTGTCAATCATTATCGCTGTTGTTTTCTCTCATGCTCCATCGTCATTGTATTTGAGCTCATCGGTTAGTAATTAGTCAGAAAAGGACATAATTAGGAGAATCGGAAACTGTAGCTTTATTTTACTCTAAAAGATCCAGAAAGGATCTTAATCTGCACTAGCTTACTCGTGGGTCAGGAACAGGAGCATATAGTTCATATTAATGATTTTTTGAAGTTTTTCTTTAATTTATGCAAAGTATTTTTTTACCAAGTAAAACAATCAGGACATACGTATGAGAGCAATAAATATCATGCAAAATGCCAATCTGCTACCCAGTTTGAACACCCTTCCACAGGAAAGGAAATACTAGTTTGGTCCCTTTAGTTCATGAAAGCACCACCACTTGTGAGTAGTGCACAATATTAAAGGACATTGCAATGATGCATGTCCAAGTCATTCTGTTTTACAAGCTTCACCTTTTATACTTTTGCTTTTCGTGATAATAATTTGTGCTATGTACAAGATGGATGATAGGTTCAACTTACAAGATCACATATTTGAGAGCTCATTTCATCACGTCATGCATCCGTATTCCTTTCCCCCTTTTATACTTTAAACTGCCAATAAGGTGCAAATCACTTTGAGTTAAGTTATCAACTAATTACTACGGGCATCCAAATATAAACACACAACCATGAACCGCAGATCTAAATTTATTCTGAAGCCAAAAACCTTAACTTGAAACTGGCATTACGAAGAACATGGAGGAACTTGAAATTTTGAAATCGTCCCGCTCCTGAAATCATCCTTTTTGGGTCTGAAATCATGTGTTTTATTTGTTATTAGAAGGAACTTGAAACTGGCACTACAAATAACTTGAATTACTCCATCTTTTGCAAGTGAATTGAGCTATAGTTGACACTATCCTGGGTTTTCATTCTGAGAAATGGAACTTGGGGGCCCTTTTCGGCCTCCTGCCGATCTTAAAATTGAGCTGTACTTAAGGATTGATGATTTGATTCAATTCTTTCATGAAGGTTAGAAATAAACAGATGTTTTTTATTGCATTATGTATGGGTCAGAAATTCTGAATGGTGATATCTCAGCAGCCCAATAAGTTGTGAGTAACATAGTGCACTTTAACCAATCTAGAGATTTGGAAGTGTCAATTTCCTTTTAGATATTTGCAAATGCTAATAAAATCGAGAGTGCCATTTCCAAATGCTGGAGCAAGCTGAAGTGAATCAAATATTGTTGCTCAAAGATTAATAGACCTCTTTCAATGTCCAATGAATACCAAGAGACTATATATGTCATTGTTTACAGTACTAAATTTCTTCAGTGCCGAAAAGTCTTTGGTTCATGAAAAAAAGGTTATAGTCAAGCCATGTTCATTTCCATGTGTAAAATTTCTGTGAATAGTTTTTTTGTTTCATGAATAGTTTGCTTGAACATACCTCAGGCTAATTATTGATCCAGAGATGGCCAGATTTAGTATGCATATGAGAACAACAAGTAGCATGGAAGAATGTCAATTTGGAACTTGAAACTGGCATTACCCTACTGTTTGAACACTTATATAATTCTGTAGGCATGGTCATGAGGAGATGGAGTCCCGGCGACCGGTCGCAAGAAAGAGCAATGTTTGCTCTGCTAACCCTCAATTACCCTACTCGCTGGTTCAACTCAATTACCCTACTCACAAAGAACAGAGATAAAAGCTAATTATCTAGCTTCAGTGGATTAATATATAGTTATGTGTCGTGTTGTATCACCATCATTGTTGATTCATACTCATACTTCATTGTCATCATATTCAATCTCATTGGCTAGTAATTATTCAAGAAAGGACATAATTAGGATACAAGAAAAACTGTAGCTATATTCTACTCTAACAGATCCACAGATGATCTCAATGTGCTATAGGTTACTTGTTTGCTGAGGAACAAAAGCATATACTTCATATCCTTGATTCTTTCGAAGTTTTTTCTTTAATTTCCGCATAGTCGTTTGTTACCAAGTACAACAATCAGGACATGCGTAATCTCTTGTGTGTGACTAAGGCAAATCAATCTTGCTCTTTCCGAGTGCTTGTCTCTTACTTTGGTCTGTAATCTTTTAGTTATGTGCTGCACATATGTAATGGCTGCCTGCTACATCTCTGCTTAAACTGGACAGAAATTCTACTGTGATGATGCACATTTTATTTATGATCTGCTTAATTTGAACATGATCTTCTTCCTCACCTCACCTCCTCCTTCCTTCCCCATCCTGCCAGGTCTGTAGATTGCAGCCTCCTCTAGTGTGCTGCTGCTGCTTGCTTGTGCCCGACCACGGGAAGGGGAAGGATTTAGAGGTAGGGGCAGAAGGGAATGAATAAGACAGGCTGGACTAAGATCTGGAGTCTAGGCTGTCGGTGCTGCACAAGATGGCATGGAAGATCTCGAACGAGCAAGGTTTACTCTGCTAACCCTCTAGGTTTGTTGCAAAGAATAGAGACAAAAACTAATAAATCATCTAGCTTTGGCAGTTTAACATGTATTTCAGTGTTGTGTTGTCAATCATCGTCGTTGTTGTTTGCTGCTCATAGTCCGCTGTCATTGTATTCGAGCTCAATCAGTTCGTAGTTAGTCTGAAAAGGACATAACTAGTAAACATGAGCATATTCTTCATATGCTTATTCCTTTAGTTTTCTTTAATTTCTGCAGTCTTTTGTTACCAAGTAAAACAATCAGGACATACATAATCTCTTGTTTGTGTCTAATGCAAATCAATCTTGCTGTTGTCAAGTGCGTGTCTCTTGCTTTTGCCTGTAATCTAGAGGCAATCAAATTTCAGAAAACTTGTACCAAGTTAGATGTTGGTCTGCTCATTTTATTTAAGTTATGCATGTATGTGATGGCTGCCTGCTACATCTCCGCCTAAACTGGATAGGAATTCCACTATGATATCTAGTTCATGTTTTGCTTATTCACCTGATATTTCTTATCTGCGGGATGAGAGATCCTTTCCAGAAAGGCCTGAGCTTGATGGTCTTAATATGGATAAGCCGGCTCTGGGGCTACCTCAGCAAAAATGTTGTGGCATTGTCTGATAGTTTTGGTGTGCAACGCGGGCTATCTAACGAGCGTCTGCACCTGAATGTCAAGAAAAATCTTCCAGTTGCTGGAATCTGACCTGGGAATGCTCCCAACGTAAGCTCCTCACTCTATTTTCTCTTACAATCACTAGCCAACATACAACATTGTTTGTTATGCTGTATTGTTGTCTAAAGTATACTTACATTTTCCCTAAAAAAAGGTAGACTTACAGTAGCAACCAAATACTTCTCGATCATATTCACAGTTCTAGCTGGGTATAATTTGAATGCTGGATCAAACTCATGTAGATCAGGTTAATTCAAAGACAATATGTGGCCCAGCGACACAACTCTTCAACATTTATCCTTTGTCAAGAATAGTTGACTGCTGGCCTGTGGTATTTTGGAGGAGTTGCATTAGAAGGTCAATACTCATTGTACTATGCTTTTAATCTTAATTTTACCTCCTTTTGTATATTATGACACTGAGGTATGTAACTTAATGATTTTATGCTAGAACAGAAAGACGAGAGCCCAAGATGTGGCATTGCTAGAGAAACTGACAGAATGGATGCTCGCAATAAGAAGGCCAAGCTAGCGGTGGCTGAACATGAACAAAGGTGCGTGTTACCTCAAGTACACAAGGTAATTATTTGGCAAAACGTGAGGTTTGACTATGTTTCTTGTCTTATTGTATTATCCATACCTATATGAACAAATTGATTTTTAAAAACATAGGGCAGACCTTAGTTTTATTGATTAAATTGGTCTACATGTTTGAACAATATTACATTGCTGTGTTTTATTGATCTGCATGCAATTTTCTTTAATTTATGTCAGTTGATGATGACACTTTTTTTACAGGCAAATGGTGCCACTCATAGTGAAATTTCCCTAGGTCAAATTTCATAGGCCACCTGTCATTAAAAAGTGATACTATGTTGGTGGTTTTGTATGGTCTTGTCTTTCTGTGCAAGAATAGCTATGATAGTTGGAATATATGGGAAGTCCCCTATGCTTTACTCAGTTCAATGATATTAGGTAAGAGAAGCATATGTTATGTGTCGATGAAATAGCTATCCTTTATGCCTATTTGTATATATAGTTACAGGGGTGAAAATTGGCTCTCTCTGCACTACAGTCAACCTTATGCTTTTGTAAAACTAGACCTTCAATCTTGATTAATATGTCGGTGGTTCTGTAGTTACAAACAGTGAGAGAACCTGGTGGTTGGTTATTCTCGTATTTCTCAAAACAGCTTCTCTTCGTGACTTGGAAGTTTGCACTTTGCAGCGGAGGGGGGAGTTTATCAGCTAAGTGTTACATAATGGTTCGTATATGTGCTACTCCTTGAGACATTTGTTCAACTGTATTTGCGATGTGGTGATACCCTGTCATTTAACTTTGAACTAGAACATCCAAAATAAAAACCTCTATGACTTTACCAAAGATTTGAGATACCATTAGATTTACGTGATTGATGTCTGCTATATCATTTAAAATGGATAGAAATTCCACTGTGACGATGCTACATCTTCCCTTCCCTTCAATCATGTGCTTCCTTGCTCACGTAGGCAGTGCACGCGTCAGACATCACCAGCGTTGTTTTCTTCCACCACTTGAAGATGGAAACACAACGCACACCATGGAGCCTGGCCCCTCTACTGCTTCCACCTCCAGTGGCCGCTTCGGTAAGCCACTCTGTCTCCTCCGTTTTCTCTTCTCTGTTAGTTGGGCGCTGTGTTGTGTGCGTTGGGGTTCCATGTTTTTTTGTGTGGTGCTGCTTGTGGTCTTGGGTAGTGCGAGGCAGGACTAGGCAGGGAGTTGAGAATAGTAGCAGCAACTTGGAACATACATAGGCCAGACTGAATAAAATTCAGAAGTTTGCACCTTTCATGTTCAACCACTTGATAAGTTGCTTAGTGGCAGATTTCAGTTGTAGCCTGCAGTACATGTTTAATATCACACCGTTCCTCTTATGTTTGTGTTTGCGGCATATCAAATCAAACATGGTTATTTGCAGGAGTATGTTTTTGACTGGAATTTAATATTACAGGATACCTCCTTGATTATGGGAAACGCCACTTTCTGCTTTCATACAATCTTGTTAATCTCACCCTTGGTATCTCATTATCTGGTAAAAGATCATTGTTACATAAATAAACTTGACTTTTTTTTAACGATGCTAGGGGCAATAACCCACATGGAGAATTCATCACCACCAAATAAACTTGACATGTATAGTTCAAGCATACAGAGAGACGAGTGGTGTTGCTTGCTGTTAGTGCTTGGTTTGTTCATCTTCAGAGAGTCCAGTGGGTAGTCTATTTTGGATGTGTGATATGTCTGTTGCTCGTTTTCCCAGCCACTGAATCTTTGCTCTTCTCTAAAAAGTTCAGCTCTGATTTATCTACTATTGATGATGATATGTTTGTTTGATTCATTGGAGGGAGGGTTCTTGTCAAGTTATTTTGCCATGCCTCTGTCCTAGGTAGTGCACTTCCTGGTCAAGTCTTATCCTTTTAGTTTCATATAATGATGATGCTCCATGGCATTTTTAGTTCTGAATGAATCCGTCCTCCACATGTTTTTATACTGCTGACTGAATGAATCCTCCATGGTATGTTGTCAGTACCAACGTAGTTTATGTACTTCAAAAGAGAAATATTTACCGCGGTTAGTAATTGCATCTACCAGTTACCATAGACAGCAGCATACCACTAAATAAATTAGTAACAGAGAAAGTATGTATGCTCATGGTGTACTCCCAAGTTTGCGCGACTCTGCATGAAATGTTGTTTTAGCCGAATTCCATTTTCCTTTGTGCGGAAATGGTTTTAACTCAATTAGCAACCAAAGTTGCTTCTCTTGCTTTCTGATTTGGCTACAAGGATAGTTAGTGGGAGTTATGTTCAGCCAAGCAAATTGGCAAGCTCCCTTTGCCTCTGTTTCTCATGGTATTGGAGTCACTGTACTGCTTGGAGATGTTGATTAACATGTAGCTTCAGTGGTTTAACATGTAGTTATGTGCTGTGTTGTCCAATCATCATCGTTGTTATTTCATGCTCATAGTGTGTTGTCATCGTATTCGAGCTCATCGGTTAGTAACCAGTTGGAAAAGGACATAATTACAAGAATCGGAAATTTAGCTTCATTCTACCCTAAAAGATACAGAGAGGATCTTTCATTGGTTCAGGAAAAGGAGCATATACTTCATATGCTGGGTTTTTTTTTGAAGTTTTTCTTTAGTTTCTGCAGTCTTTTTTACCAAGTAAAACAATCAGGACATACATGACCTCTTTTGTGTGTATAAACTGTTAGAATACATACGTGTAGTTAGAGATAAGGAAAGATAAAGATAGAATTAGTTTAAACATATTGTGTTTAGTCTTGTACTCCAAGTCTCTTCCCTCATGATGTACTCTATATATACCCCTATGAGGGTCAGATCAATACAACACACAATATTGCCATCCTACAATTTACCACATGGTATTAGAGCGGTTAATCTCACGACGCCGATCCTAGGACTTCTCACCACTTTCGCAGCGCGCCGCCCCCGAGGAGATTAATCTCTTCTCCTCGGGGGCGCGGCATCCGATCAATCAAAAAGATTGATTTTCTAGTTTAGATTAGATCAATTACGAAATTTTCTCTAGTAGATTTTTTTTTAGCCACCAAATAATCCTTTTGATCCTCAAACATCCGGCGCAATCGCAGCAGCGCTGGCATCGCAGAAGCGCGATCCGATAGAGTCGTCCTCCAGCCCAACATCGTCTTCAAGCTTCAGTAGATCCGGCACCGGAAGGTGTGCAAGGGTGAGCGACTGACGCGCCACGTACCACGGGCGGCCGGCAACTCTAGGGCGATCCAGAGGAGCAGCGCACGAAGGTCGAAGGGCCCAGGCGTCCCGGTGGAGCTGCGCCACGACATCGACTCCTACGCGAGATCGCGGGTGATCTACCCGATACAGGCAGGTCTCCTCCCGGTGCACACCAACATCAGCAGGCCAAGAGCATCCCACGTCCATGTGTTAATCCATGCACATGATGGATGTGGTCTGATGGATTTTAGCCAGGTTCACGCACACGATCGGCTCCAAAAGAGCACGAGCAGATGCGTTCACGAAGCACCAGATGCCGGCAACTCCACGACGCGGCAGATCAATCTACTTCGACTCAAGCAACTCCATGCATGACGCTATGCCGATACGGCCGGGAAGACGACACAAACGCACGGGCTCTGCATCGACCATCCGCCCGCCGGACCAGCAATTCCAAGCGGGACGCTACGTTCACGTTCAGACTCCCTGCCTCGACAACCCTCCATCACCACGTCCGCTCTACATCAACATGCGGGCATCATGCGAGGAGCAGCTCAGGCCGGCCGAACAAGCCCAAATAGGAGACCGGCGCACCATCTACGCGTCCTGCATGGACGCCGGACGGGAGCAACGCAGGTCAGCCATCTGCATCATCAGTCTTCACCGAGCGAACCAGCCGTGTATCGATCACGGGAGGGTAAACGCCTGCACGCATCTACATGCGTGTTTACATCAGCACTTCTGCATCACCGGGCTATGGATCTACATCTGCATCAACCAGACCAACGACATGCATCTACGTAACCGATCTTCATCTACATTGACCCCGAGCCGAACGACATCAACCTGTACGACTACGCCGGGCTATGGGCGAACATACCATGGCGCGACATCGACACCCCGTCGCCACGAGGGAGGCCTTCAAGCAACGCATCATCGTCGACACGCTGCTGCAACGTCATCCCGACACTTCATCGCCAAGGTCTTCATCAACGTGGTCTTCACCAACATCTTCGTCAACACACCGCCGCTGCCTTGTCCACAAGATGGACACCTAGCGTCCTCTGACAGACTTTTCTGCAAGACGCGACATCGACGACGGCAATGACCGCGTCACGACGACGGAATCGACCGCGTCATCCACGACGGCACGACTGCATCGACATGGTATCACTACAGTGACGACCCCACACGGCCACACGGTTCTGGCAAAACCGATGTGTGCTCGATGGGCTTCCTCCGGTCTTGGCAAAACCGGTGGACTCATCGCCGACGGCATCCTCTGACATCCGCAAGGTGCACCGTCCACGTCTGCAGCTCCGTCATAGCGCATTTTTTTTGCGCCTCCGGCTTTGTGCGGCTTCATCATCCACGACGACTCCTACATCGACCACGACTACTTCGACCATGGCTACATCACGATCGGTGACCTCGACATCGACCACACGACTAGTCTACAGCAACACATCGGTAACAACTCCAGTCAATAGCGTCCGCGTCGTCACCAGCGTCCGCGTCGTCACCAGCGTCCACGCCACTCCCGCTATGACTGCGGGAGGGAATAGAGGAGAAGGCAGGAAGGCACCAAAAGGGGACGCAGTCACCGCCCTAAGTGCCGACCCATCAGAGACGCAGTTGATGATGACGCAGCGGAGGAGAAGGCGACAAAAGCGCAAAACTTCAAATTCAGTCGCATTGTTCTAGTCTCTACTACCTAGAAAAAACGGAGTGTTCCTTCTCTCGTCTTACGTTTCATCGAACATCTTTGCCCCACCCCGACGTACGATTACATCCCATCTCAGTCCGGTTTTCCTACGATCTGTATTTTTCACTGATTTTTTTTCATAATAATTGCTCCTCCTGTTTTTTCGTTCCTTCCCCATGTCCCACCCCTAGGGCTGCGTAGCCGCCTCCTTCTCCATCTGAAACAGAAGGCTCCTCCAGATCCCATCTCACTAGTAGAAAACATGGCACTAGTCCCGGTTTCAGAGGGCCTTTAGTCTGGGTCGGGACTAAAGCCCAAAACCTTTAGTCCATATTGAAATTTCTAGAAAGACTTATCTACTATATCTAAATAGCTAGCCCCACTATCAGGAATTCTCTACTCTCTCCTTGAGCCACATCATCAAAACAAATATAGCCGTTGGATATTCGTTGAAAGCCCTACACTAAGATCCATGCGAGCATGCAGAAACTGACGGTTGCATGCATGCAAGTGTGTTTTAAATCCCATCAACATGTATGTGCAAGCATCCAGAAACTCACAGTTGCATCCCTGTACGTGCGCATTAGATCCCATCAACGTGTCAAGAATCATAGTGTGCCTGATCTTCTTTCCTTATGTGCTCTGATCTGTTCCTAAATATAAGTCTTTCTAGGATTTCAATACAAACTACATAAAGATGTATATAGACATATTTTAGAACGAAGATTCACTCATTTTGCTACGTATGTAGACCATAGTTGTCACATCCCTAGCTTCTGGTAATGCTCTGAGCTAGCTAGTCATGTGTTGCATCATGTTTAAATTTTGCCTAAAATTGAAATGGGGATGTTCAAACCCTAGCATTAAATCAACTCAACTAGGGTAAGTTAAAATCTTTTCAATAAACCCAAAAGGCCCCTAAGAAAAGTTCATGATTTCTGGTTAAGGTGGAAACCTCTGCCAAAAATGATGAATATATCCTTAGGTCATTTTTGGATTTTTGAATTAAATCATATTGTATTTGACTTTGGGCATTTAAATACTATAAATATTTTAAATGCTCAAATAAATGTTGGAAATTGATAAGGGTCACTGGAATAATTCAGAAAGCACCCATATTTATTTCCAGGATTTTATAAAATGATTTGATATTTAAAACAAATCAAAAACAAATTGCAGAAATAGAAAAAAATAAAACAGAACAAAAATAAGAGGGAGAAGGACATACCTGGCCTTACCCGCGCAGCCACCAGAGCCGGCCCAGTTCCCCCAGCCGGCCCAGCCCACCTCCTCCTCCTTTGTCCTCTTCCTCCTCTGCCAGGAGGACGAGCAGAGGCGAGGCGTGGCGCGCGTCGACGCCGGCCACCTCCTGCTTCGCGCTGGAGGCCTCCCCCTTCGAGCCTATCCATGCGTGGAGACGCCACGCAACCGCCCGGAGCCGCCCAGCCCTCCCTCTCTTCCCCTGGACCCCGTTCCCTCCTCTGCTTCCCTCCCGCGCACACCACCGAGCGGAGCTCGCCGTCTTCGTCGCCGTAACCATGGCCACCAGCCATCCCTCGCCCATCCAGCGTGCTTGAGAGCTCCGTCACGACATCTTCGACCTACCCACCAAGCCATGGAACTACGGACGCGCCACAACGTCGCCGGCATCGCCGTTTCCATCGCCGGCCGCCGAGGATCTTCATCGTCAATTCACCACCATCGTCGCGTCCCCGAGCCGGCTAACCACCCCTACGGCACCGCTGTGAGCTCCCACGCCTCCCCTCCCTCTTTTCCCCTTCGATTGCGCCCTGTAGCCTCGATTCCACCGGAGCCGCGAGCTCGGCTCCGCCGGCGATGTCGCCGCCGTCGTTGCAGGTCACCGAACTCGCGTCCGAGCACGACCTCGAGCTCGTGGATCTCCCAGGAGCCCGCCCAGCCTCTCAGCTCGCTCGCTCGCCAAGCGTAGCCCCGTGCCCGTGCTGGCCCGAACTCCGGTCGCCGCCGCGGGCCCCGTTCCGGTGAGCTCGAGCCACCCCAGCCCCTGCCGGTTGCACAGATGGATGCGGGCGACTCCCCGCTACGCATAGAGCCCCTAAGTCGCCGATTTCGTCGCCGAAGGAGCGTTTCCGACGCCCTCCGCCGTTGCTGGCGTCGCCGGCGACAAGCCGCGGGTCAACTCCGGCGGGTTTGACCCGGGGTTTGACCCCCTGACGTGTGGGCCCAGGCGCCTGCTTAGTTAGTGCTAAGTTAGTTAGTGTTAACTAACTTAGTTAATTAGGTAGGCCACTGACATGCGGGCCCCGCCCGGCTAACTAAGTTAGTTAGGGCTAACTAACCTGGTTAGTTGACTGAGACACTAACGTGTGGACCCCACACGTTAGGTTTGACCTGGGGCGCTCGGTTGACCCTGCTGACGTCACTATTACGTCATGCTGACGCAGTATTTGTTCTGGAATTTAAATAAATCCTAAATGATTTATAAATTTCAGAAAATGCCTAAAACTTCCAAAATTCATAGAAAATTAACCGTAACTCCAAATTTAATAAATTATATATGAAAAATTATCAGAAAAATTCAAGGAATCCATCTGTACCATTTTCATGCATGTTAGAACAACTTATAGCTGCTGTCTAGCACAAATCAAATAAAGGGCATTTAAATAATCACATATGGAGTTTGAATTTGAATCTTGTATTCAAACCAACTTCATTTAATCTGTTGCTAGTTGCATTAGCTCAAAACACATTCATTTTGCCATGTCATGATCATGCATCATATTGTGCATTGCATTGATTGTGTTCCTTCTGTGTTGCCGGTATTTGTCCCCTCTCGATAGACGTGATACCGATGATGTGATCGTTGACACTGATGAAGACTCAATGTTATCTTCAGAAGTGCCAGGCAAGCAAAACCCCCTTGTTCATTCCGATACAATCCTACTCTCTCGCTCCTGCTCTCTTTTACTGCATTAGGACAACACCGATTCATCTGTTACTTGCTGCGGTAGCTGAACCCCTTTATCCTTTGCATGACCTGTCATTGCCACAGTAAATAGATGAAACCCACTAGCATGAGTAGGAGTTGTTTGAGCCCTGTTGTGCCTACTCATTCATGCTTGTTTGTCATGCCTGCTACTGCTTAGAGTTGAGTCAGGTCTGATTCATCGGGGATGAATCAGAGGCGTGTGAACATGTCCTACTGTGTGTGAGCTAAGTGTGTGAACACGATTTGGTAAAGGTAGCGGTGAGAGGCCATGTAGGAGTACATGGTGGGTTGTCTCATTGTAGCCGTCCTCAGGAACTGAGTTCTGTGTTTGTGATCCATGATTCAGTTACTACCATACATTGGGCCCTGAAATATGACCCCGCTCGACTTCTTATTCACCCTTGTCCTCTGTCCAGGAGTTGCAAGTAGTTTCTGGTGTTTGTAGCTTACTGGAGGCCGTGGACAGCGCTGACCGTAGGGGTGGGCTGTGATGCGGTAGGTACGTGGCACGGTGTACCGGATGCCCGTTTGGTATCTCGGGAACCCTGTTCACATCGTTTGGGGCTGTGAGCGAAACTCCGGCCGGATCTCCTCATGGATGGAACCCGAATAGGCGATAAACCTGGACTAGAGACTTGAGTGTTTAGGTAGGTCGTGGTCTACACCCACGTCGGCTTTCGCTTGAAGTCTGCCGAGCACATGTCGTGTGCAGACGCTAAGTGGTGGAAACATGTATGAAGAAGTACACCCCTGCAGGGTTAACATCATCTATTCGAATAGCCGTGTCCGCGGAAAAGGACTTCTGGGTTGCTTATATCAGTTCATAGACAAGTGAAAGTGGATACTCTAAAATACGCAAGATAAGCGTGAGTGCTATGGATGGCGTTCTCGTAGGGAGACGGGAGCGGATCCATAGTGGTGTATTGATATGGTGAATATGTGGACTCGTGTGCGCCACCTCAAAAGAGTACATTGCAGTCGTAGTTTAGGATAGCCACCGAGTCAAAGCTGGCTTGCTGCAGTTAAACCCCACCACCCCTTTGTTGATAATGATGCATATGTAGATAGTTCTGATGTAAGTCTTGCTGGGTACATTTGTACTCACGTTTGCCTATTTTATGTTTTTGCAGAGAGACTTCAGTCTCACTAGTAGTTCCGCGTGGACTTCGACGTTTAGCTTGTTACCTCAGCTACGATCTTGTGCCCTCGGCAGGATCTGATAGATAGTCAGGCTTCTCAGCCTTTTTCATTTATAGATGTCTGTACTCAGACATGATAGCTTCCGCTTGTGCTTTGACTTGTATGCTCTGATGTTGGGTCATGAGACCCATGTTTGTAATATCTCGCTCCTCGGAGCCTATTGAATAAATTACTTGAGTCATAGAGTCATGTTGTGATGCCATGTTGTATTTGCACATATCGAGCATATTGTGTGTATGTTATTGAAATGCTTGGTATGTGTGGGATCTGACCATCTAGTTGTTTATCTTTAGTAGCCTCTCTTACGGGAAATGTCTCCTAGTGTTTCCACCGAGCCATGGTAGCTTGCTACTGCTCCGGAACACTTAGGCTGGCCGGCATGTGTCCTTCTTCGTTCCTGTGTCTGTCCCTTCGGGGAAATGTCACGCGATGAATACCGGAGTCCTGTTAGCCCGCTACAGCCCGGTTCACCGGAGTCCTGCTAGCCCAGTGCTACAGCCTGGATTCACTCGCTGATGACCGACACGTTCGATGCTGGGTCATGGATGCCTGTCCCTGTAAGTCTGTGCCACTTTGGGTTTACGACTAGCCATGTCAGCCCGGGCTCCTTATCATATGGATGCTAGCGACACTGTCATATACGTGTGCCAAAAGGCGCAAACGGTCCCGGGCAAAGGTAAGGCGACACCCGTGGGAATACCGTGCGTGAGGCCGCAAAGTGATATGAGGTGTTACATGCTAGATCGATGTGGCATTGAGTCGGGGTCCTGACAGCGTTGGTATCAGAGCTTGACTGCCTGTAGGATTACCAAGCCAAACTGGTCGAAGTTGAGTCTAGAAATTCTTTAGTTATATAAGGGAATTGATTGTGGGATGGAACGTAAGGCTCTTTTTACTCCTTATACCTCATGCCCTTCTGATCTGAGTCATCTTATCTTTCCTGCGGGGATTAAGAACTAGGCTATCTCTTCTTTCTATTAGGATCACGTGTTACTAATCAGTAGACTTATAAGATTGTTGGATTTAAGTCTCAGTTCAGTTCCTACTACTTCCGTATGTTAATTGTTGATCTCGGAACCTTGATATTGTGCTTCTGAGTGGTTATGCCACCATTTTTGTGAATGTCTCAAATCTTTTTGAGCATTTACAGCCGTTATGCTGTCCGAGTCATCCCAGGTTTCTAAATAGTCCGATGCATTTGCAAATCCCTTCCTTCTGTTTCCGATGTTCTCATGGGCCAGATTAACCACACTAATCGGTGTGTTGAGGTAATTATTGCCTCGACATATATGTTGGAATTATTATTATGACCCTAAGTGCTTAGGGGATCATCTAGTGGTCTAACCATGATTTGTGTCCTAGTGTGAAGATTCTGGCCTTTATTCTCGGAAGCATCCCGTGATGCTACTTAGTAGTAGGTATTCTACTCCTGGGTTCTGAACCCGAGATTCACTCTACCTACTTCATGTTGATAGTAATTGCTAGTGCCTTTAGGATATTAGTAACCTTTGCGATAGTCCTTGAAGTCCGTGGTATCTTCTTCTTCCAAATACCATGAACTACTTATGGCAGATGTTTATTGGATCAAAAAAAATCACAATTAGAGTACTCTTGAGGAGTTCTCCATTCATAAATCGTGACTCTGCCAGTTCTACCTTTCTGCATGGGTTATCCGGAAGAAATATGTTGAACTTGGTTCGACATACTAATCTATGCATCCACAACTCAGAAAGTTATATGTTCCTTTGAGTTGTTCTCTTTAGTTGCATTCTGACCCTCGTCTATCAATTGATAGTCAAGAGTATGCGTGCGTTCGTTCATCGATGCCTATGACTCTTGTGGTCTGTCAAGCCATTCTATTCCGGAATGACTAGGAGAAACAAACTCCATTACCTCTTCCATATCTAGGATTGGGTCAAAGTAGTTGTATTCCGCAGATCAAATGCCAATCCAGCTTTTGGTTCTGCTCTACCTTGGAGTATTACATATTTTATATCGAGATTGTTATAGGAATTGCACACCATCCCATGAACTCTTGGTACAGTGATACTTCTTGCCATCACTGTTCATTCCTCGGCCCTCGTGTTGATGCAACCGGAATACCGACAAATGAATTGTGATGTGTGAAATCAATACTGCTAGCAACTCTGTTGCTTGGTAGTTAAAGGATAATAATTTCATTCTTAGTATGTTGGTTTTCGAATCATCCTTCTAAGACTGATCGTGCTACCTAGTCCTTATTTCGGTGCACCCTTCGATTGATGAGTTAGGATCTTGTCAAGTCCTCACTCATTTGATCATATCGTCTTGCCCTCAAAAGGCAAGATTGTTCTCGAGCTTAGTAACATACCGGTGGTTCGTGATTTTCCGAAGATCTTCTCGGAAGTATCACCAGGTTGTCACCTGACCGCTATGTTGAGCTCGTGATCAAGTTGGTTTATTGTAAACCACCCTTTCTCCAAGAATCTGTGATGGATATCCCTGAGCTAGTTGGTTAAGCTAGACAACAACTTGGAGAGTTGGAAGATAAAAGCTTGCCTGACTTAGTTCGTTCCAAAGGGATATTCTTGTGTAGTGTGTGTTGAAGAAAGATGATATCTTCATCGGTTGGTCCCTGTGATCAGTTGCTGGACCTATTGCCTTATCAATCCTTTGATTTGAGTGTGGGCTATCGTCAAATCAAATCAATACCAACGATGCTCGTAATGTTGTCTTGTTCGTGGTTGATCCCTCGAGCATACACCATTACATCTTTGGCCTGACCAATGCTATCACTTGTTCACTTAACTATGGAATTCCTTTTAAAAGGAAACCCAGATGAATTGTTGTTGAGCCCATTGACAACATCCTTGTCTTCTCCATAATTTTGCTGAACATTAAGCTAGTGTTGGAAACTTCTGAAAGCATTTGTTCATGCTAGCTCATGAAGCATATGTTTGGATGAAAGAAGTGACTTACTCTTATACATGTGCATCTGATGCAAGTTGCCGCCGTGAATTTGAGAAAGTTAGTTTTGCTTCCTCTGGAATCATCCCAAGTCAGTCATGCATACGTGCGAAGTATTCTGTGGTCTGGAGATTTGCAACCTCCATTCTATATGTATATCCTAGCACACCAAGCCACTGATTGAGTTGTTCAAAGATAAAGGAGTCTGTCCAAGGTGAACTCTTTGGACTTCCACGCGTGGAGACTTCGATGTCATTAATGATGGTTCCCCCTCCTGAACTCGGTAGTGTTTTATTATAAGACTACCTTGTGATCATGCTTGTCTTGGACAACATGTTCACATGTTTGTAGCAGAACCAGCTCATGTTTTGGAGCTTGCTATCGTAGTTCATCTCCCGAGAATCCCGCAACGTCATCTCGTCGATTTGTGTTGCAAACTTTCATTTTCTTCCTAGACTCGATGAGTCTGGAATATCCTGACACCAACCAGATCTGAATCTCAGGCAGATATGATGGTTTGGAACATTTCCCAAGAACTATAATATTGGTCCCTCGATAACCGGTAAAGTGGATGTCGAGGCCAGCACCACCCAGCCGAAAGACCTATTATTGTAGTATCTTGATTAAAGAAGTTGGCCACCTCCCTATAAGGATTTCGTAGGGTTTACCTCCCTAGTTGTTCCTTATGGATTCTTGTGTTCCCGAAGTCCGACCTTTTACTTGATGTTCTAGTTATCAAACCATATCTATGAATGGGATACACTAGCACGTCAAGGAGAACATTAGAAGCGGAGTGCTAAATGTCTCTCGGTCGATCATCCAGATTTTATTTCCTTGGCCTCGCTAAGGTGAAATCTGAGAAGGTGTTATCTTCCTTTGCATCTGCATCATCCATCATCTTCATCATGGTAGCAAGTTGTGTTGCCAGGATCCTTGACACGGATATTGGTAAAACCTTGATGAATGTGGAAATGCTCAAGTTCTTGAGAGCACGCGCAAGCGCCAGGTTTGATCATCGGCATTAACTGTATAGCGCTCTCAGTTTCCTCGGTTATGCTATAACCATTCCAATAGTGGAATAACTCTCTATTGTTGAGCCTCTCCCCAGTTACTAGAATCATTCCCAGCATTTGCATTTTGTTCCCAGCTTGCACCGCCAATGTGTCATTCTACCATGGGTCTCTTCCATTTCCGGTGATAAGCAAATTCATCCATTGCGTTGTCTTCAACAAGGTAATCCACATCATCCAAGTCCGAGTATGCCATTCTACCGATCCCCTCCAAATGATCGCTTGTGATTGCCTTAGGCTGGTTTAAGGAATTTCAGTGATCTTTGAATCAAAGTAATTCTTTTTGCCACTTAAGGGGATAATCTACGAATCACCCTCCTTCAGGATGTTTCGTCGTGGTATCATGGCAACTCAACTCCTTCGCTACGTGGACAATCGTTTACCACCTTCTTAGGTGTGGAATTGTGGTCCACCTAGCGAACCCTCGTCGTCTGTCTTACTCCATTTCTTCAGATCTGTGCTTCGTCTCTCAGCTCGAGAGATATTGTTATGTCTCATTCCGTGAGTTGCTCGATCTTCGAGAAGATCGACCCTTCTAGAGTCTCCTTCTTCCCTCCATGTCATGTTGACAGGAGTGCTCAGAGCAAGACGACAAGACAAAGATGGTGTTCAAATCAACGTTCAACTGAAGTGCACCCTGGATCGTGAAGATTATACTAGTTGCGCTTACCTTTCACCTTACCCTACGCTTGAATCTCGAGACGAGATTCTTGTTTAGTGGGGGTGAGTTGTCACATCCCTAGCTTCTGGTAATGCTCTGAGCTAGCTAGTCATGTGTTGCATCATGTTTAAATTTTGCCTAAAATTGAAATGGGGATGTTCAAACCCTAGCATTAAATCAACTCAACTAGGGTAAGTTAAAATCTTTTCAATAAACCCAAAAGGCCCCTAAGAAAAGTTCATGATTTCTGGTTAAGGTGGAAACCTCTGCCAAAAATGATGAATATATCCTTAGGTCATTTTTGGATTTTTGAATTAAATCATATTGTATTTGACTTTGGGCATTTAAATACTATAAATATTTAAATGCTCAAATAAATGTTGGAAATTGATAAGGGTCACTGGAATAATTCAGAAAGCACCCATATTTATTTCCAGGATTTTATAAAATGATTTGATATTTAAAACAAATCAAAAACAAATTGCAGAAATAGAAAAAAATAAAACAGAACAAAAATAAGAGGGAGAAGGACATACCTGGCCTTACCCGTGCAGCCCACCAGAGCCGGCCCAGTTCCCCCAGCCGGCCCAGCCCACCTCCTCCTCCTTTGTCCTCTTCCTCCTCTGCCAGGAGGACGAGCAGAGGCGAGGCGTGGCGCGCGTCGACGCCGGCCACCTCCTGCTTCGCGCTGGAGGCCTCCCCCTTCGAGCCTATCCATGCGTGGAGACGCCACGCAGCCGCCCGGAGCCGTCCAGCCCTCCCTCTCTTCCCCTGGACCCCGTTCCCTCCTCTGCTTCCCTCCCGCGCACACCACCGAGCGGAGCTCGCCGTCTTCGTCGCCGTAACCATGGCCACCAGCCCTCCCTCGCCCATCCAGCGTGCTTGAGAGCTCCGTCACGACATCTTCGACCTCCCCACCAAGCCATGGAACTACGGACGCGCCACAACGTCGCCGGCATCGCCGTTTCCATCGCCGGCCGCCGAGGATCTTCATCGTCAATTCACCACCATCGTCGCGTCCCCGAGCCGGCTAACCACCCCTACGGCACCGCTGTGAGCTCCCACGCCTCCCCTCCCTCTTTTCCCCTTCGATTGCGCCCTGTAGCCTCGATTCCACCGGAGCCGCGAGCTCGGCTCCGCCGGCGATGTCGCCGCCGTCGTTGCAGGTCACCGAACTCGCGTCCGAGCACGACCTCGAGCTCGTGGATCTCCCAGGAGCCCGCCCAGCCTCTCAGCTCGCTCGCTCGCCAAGCGTAGCCCCGTGCCCGTGCTGGCCCGAACTCCGGTCGCCGCCGCGGGCCCCGTTCCGGTGAGCTCGAGCCACCCCAGCCCCTGCCGGTTGCACAGATGGATGCGGGCGACTCCCCGCTACGCGTAGAGCCCCTCAGTCGCCGATTTGGTCGCCGAAGGAGCGTTTCCGACGCCCTCCGCCGTTGCTGGCGTCGCCGGCGACAAGCCGCGGGTCAACTCCGGCGGGTTTGACCCGGGGTTTGACCCCCTGACGTGTGGGCCCAGGCGCCTGCTTAGTTAGTGCTAAGTTAGTTAGTGTTAACTAACTTAGTTAATTAGGTAGGCCACTGACATGCGGGCCCCGCCCGGCTAACTAAGTTAGTTAGGGCTAACTAACCTGGTTAGTTGACTGAGACACTGACGTGTGGACCCCACACGTCAGGTTTGACCTGGGGCGCTCGGTTGACCCTGCTGACGTCACTATTACGTCATGCTGACGCAGTATTTGTTCTGGAATTTAAATAAATCCTAAATGATTTATAAATTTCAGAAAATGCCTAAAACTTCCAAAATTCATAGAAAATTAACCGTAACTCCAAATTTAATAAATTATATATGAAAAATTATCAGAAAAATTCAAGGAATCCATCTGTACCATTTTCATGCATGTTAGAACAACTTATAGCTGCTGTTTAGCACAAATCAAATAAAGGGCATTTGAATAATCACATATGGAGTTTGAATTTGAATCTTGTATTCAAACCAACTTCATTTAATCTGTTGCTAGTTGCATTAGCTCAAAACACATTCATTTTGCCATGTCATGATCATGCATCATATTGTGCATTGCATTGATTGTGTTCCTTCTGTGTTGCCGGTATTTGTCCCCTCTCGATAGACGTGATACCGATGATGTGATCGTTGACACTGATGAAGACTCAATGTTATCTTCAGAAGTGCCAGGCAAGCAAAACCCCCTTGTTCATTCCGATACAATCCTACTCTCTCGCTCCTGCTCTCTTTTACTGCATTAGGACAACACCGATTCATCTGTTACTTGCTGCGGTAGCTGAACCCCTTTATCCTTTGCATGACCTGTCATTGCCACAGTAAATAGATGAAACCCACTAGCATGAGTAGGAGTTGTTTGAGCCCTGTTGTGCCTACTCATTCATGCTTGTTTGTCATGCCTGCTACTGCTTAGAGTTGAGTCAGGTCTGATTCATCGGGATGAATCAGAGGTGTGTGAACATGTCCTACTGTGTGTGAGCTAAGTGTGTGAACACGATTTGGTAAAGGTAGCGGTGAGAGGCCATGTAGGAGTACATGGTGGGTTGTCTCATTGAAGCCGTCCTCAGGAACTGAGTTCTGTGTTTGTGATCCATGATTCAGCTACTACCATACATTGGGCCCTGAAATATGACCCCGCTCGACTTCTTATTCACCCTAGTCCTCTGTCCAGGAGTTGCAAGTAGTTTCTGGTGTTTGTAGCTTACTGGAGGCCGTGGACAGCGCTGACCGTAGGGGTGGGCTGTGATGCGGTAGGCACGTGGCACGGTGTACCGGATGCCCGTTTGGTATCTCGGAACCCTGTTCACATCGTTTGGGGCTGTGAGCGAAACTCCGGCCGGATCTCCTCATGGATGGAACCCGAATAGGCGATAAACCTGGACTAGAGACTTGAGTGTTTAGGTAGGTCGTGGTCTACACCCACGTCGGCTTTCGCTTGAAGTCTGCCGAGCACATGTCGTGTGCAGACGCTAAGTGGTGGAAACATGTATGAAGAAGTACACCCCTGCAGGGTTATCATCATCTATTCGAATAGCCGTGTCCGCGGAAAAGGACTTCTGGGTTGCTTATATCAGTTCATAGACAAGTGAAAGTGGATACTCTAAAATACGCAAGATAAGCGTGAGTGCTATGGATGGCGTTCTCGTAGGGAGACGGGAGCGGATCCATAGTGGTGTATTGATATGGTGAATATGTGGACTCGTGTGCGCCACCTCAAAAGAGTTACTTGCAGTCGTAGTTTAGGATAGCCACCGAGTCAAAGCTGGCTTGCTGCAGTTAAACCCCACCACCCCTTTGTTGATAATGATGCATATGTAGTTAGTTCTGATGTAAGTCTTGCTGGGTACATTTGTACTCACGTTTGCCTATTTTATGTTTTTGCAGAGAGACTTCAGTCTCACTAGTAGTTCCGCGTGGACTTCGACGTTTAGCTTGTTACCTCAGCTACGATCTTGTGCCCTCGGCAGGATCTGATAGATAGTCAGGCTTCTCAGCCTTTTTCATTTATAGATGTCTGTACTCAGACATGATAGCTTCCGCTTGTGCTTTGACTTGTATGCTCTGATTGTTGGGTCATGAGACCCATGTTTGTAATGTCTCGCTCCTCGGAGCCTATTGAATAAACTACTTGAGTCGTAGAGTCATTTGTGATGCCATGTTGTATTGCACATATCGAGCATATTGTGTGTATGTTATTGAAATGCTTGGTATGTGTGGGATCTGACTATCTAGTTGTTTATCTTTAGTAGCCTCTCTTACCGGGAAATGTCTCCTAGTGTTACCGCTGAGCCATGGTAGCTTGCTACTGCTCTGGAACACTTAGGCTGGCCGGCATGTGTCCTTCTTCGTTCCTGTGTCTGTCCCTTCGGGGAAATGTCACGCTTTGAGTACCGGAGTCCTGTTAGCCCGCTACAGCCCGGTTTACCGGAGTCCTGCTAGCCCAGTGCTACAGCCCGGACCCACTTGCTGATGACCGACACGTTCGAAGCTGGGTCATGGATGCCTGTCCCTGTAAGTCTGTGCCACTTTGGGTTTACGACTAGCCATGTCAGCCCGGGCTCCTTATCATATGGATGCTAGTGACACTATCATATACATGAGCCAAAAGGCGCAAACGGTCCCGGGCAAAGGTAAGGCGACACCCGTGGGGATACTGTGCGTGAGGCCGCAAAGTGATATGAGGTGTTACCGGCTAGATCGATGTGACATCGAGTCGGGGTCCTGACAATAGTGAAATCTCTGAAAGGACTTTATATTTAGGAACGGAGGGAGTATATTTTATCCACTTGCTTAATGGGAGCCTGAAGCATTGTAGGCGAACACATACTTCAAACTTAAGGAACTCATTTAGCAAGATTGTTTTCTACACGTGGAAACCAAGTACCAGCTTTTCTTGGTTGCAAAAAAAAACACGAGCCTTTATTTATGTATACGTGATTCGATTCCTCTGTTTAAGGGTGAATTGATAATTAACATAGGCAGTGGATGATGAAATCAGTGTACTTTTTCTTACGGGTGAAAATCAGTGTACTTTTATGCAAACGATTATGAGCTAGCTATGTCTTCGTGCTAACTGTTCTCCTTATGCTTCTTTCAATGAAGCAGTTCTCATTGTGTCTCCGAAAGGTTGCTTGCTTGTTTGATTAATCGTATGTGTTGACACTAGGTTTTGGCATGGTCAAAAGCATAATTAAGAAGGTCTCAAATGGAGAAGTGCTCAAAGTGAGAAAGTTCTATATCGTCAAAAGGAGAAACTTTGATATTTCGGCCGTAGCCATCCGATCTCATCTCTAAGGTCGAAGTTGTGTTTGAAGTATTCAGATTTTGTATTCATAACACTATTCGGCTTATTACACCCCCAAGATGGCTTCATATGGAAAAAGTTTCTACACGGATTGTCTTCGTCTCGTCTAAACGGTCGATTTTGATATAAGAAACGTCTAAATCGGAGTTCATATGCAAATGTTAGAGCCAAAACAGTGTGTTGCATAAGTCTGCCCTGGAAGTTCTGGGCAAAACTTTCGGGGAGGTTCCGGCCTAAACAGAAATTTTGCACGCGGTGCGCCCCGAAAACTGGAATTTCAACATTATTTGCAGATTTACGGAGACGATTTCAATATTAAAATGACCTCGGATGAAAAAGTGATCAACTAAGGAATTTTTATGCATTGCAAGATCTACAACTTTACTTTTGGGACCATCGTGATCGGAAGCCATATGCGACCTGCAGGAGCTGTGCAAGAGGGCTACTTAATGTAATTTCAGCCCGGAAGTTCCGGGCTGACCGGAAGTTCCGGCCCTCGTAGTCCGAGTTAGGTTATCTTTTGATGTTTTGGACCGGATTTGAGTCATTTTCTTGTACGGAAAGTCCAACCGCCTCATATATATGTAAGAGGTGACGGCCGATTGAATAACAACACACAATCGCAAAACCCATCTACTTTTTACCCTAGTTTTACATCTCTCCCTTGTTCTTTCTCTCTCGTTCTTCGTTCGTTCTTCGTATTGAAGGGCAGCGATCCTCGAGGCTCTAGGGGCGGGCGAACCGACCTAGGGCATCCCATAGCCGCCGCGTGTCCAAACGGTGTCCCTCCCGGGCGCATGGGGTTTCGGGTGCTCAAAAGCGCCCGCTGGATTGCTTGCGTACCGCGCTTCCGAACGCGCCTCCTTTGACGTGAGCTGCGGTGCATCATCCTCGGCGTTGGAGGTACACGGTGACGTGTTCATGTGCGAACACACTTTTTGGCGACTCCGCTGGGAACGAAGCTTTGAACGGTCTTCGGTCCGTTCTTGCTACGAAGAGATCGTCATCTAGGGTTTGCAATCTACAAAGGTAATATGAATACCCAGTTCACATATGTAGATGCAAATAATGCATATGTTGTTGCTAGATCATCTAATGAGCACAATGTATCAGCTAGCCCTAGCGTTATCAATCATGCATCTAATTATGTGCAAGGGTCGATGAGGGAGTCCTGGATTAGGGGTTGTCCGGATAGCCGGACTACCGTCATCGGCCGAATTATCATCGGCCGGACTATCATCATCGACCGGACTCCAAGACTATGAAGATACAAGATTGAAGACTTCGTCCTGTGTCCGGATGGGACTTTCCTTGGCGTGGAAGGCAAGCTTGGCGATACGGATATGTAGATCTCCTACCATTGTAACCGACTCTATGTAACCCTAGCCCTCTCCGGTGCCTATATAAACCGGATGGCTCTAGTCCGTAGGACAACCAACAACATCAACCCTTACAATCATACCATAGGCTAGCTTTTAGGGTTTAGCCTCCTTGATCTCGTGGTAGATCCACTCTTGTAAACATCCACAATATCAATATCAATCAAGCAGGACGTAGGGTTTTACCTCCATCAAGAGGGCCCGAACCTGGGTAAAACATCGTGTCCCTTGTCTCCTGTTACCATCCGCCTAGACGCACAGTTCGGGACCCCCTCCCGAGATCCGCCGGTTTTGACACCGACATTGGTGCTTTCATTGAGAGTTCCTCTGTGTCGTCACCGATAGGCTTGATGGCCTCTTCAATCAACAACGACGCGGTCCTGGGTGAAACTTTTCTCACCGGACAGATCTTCGTATTCGGCGGCTTCGCACTGCGGGCCAACTCGCTTGGCCATCTGGAGCAGATCGAAAGCTACGCCCCTGGCCGTCAGGTCAGGTTTGGAAGCCTAAACTTCATGGCCGATATCCGCGGGGACTTGATCCTCGACGGATCCGAGCCACATCTAAGTGCGCCGCACTGTCACGATGGGCAAGACCTAACTCTGCTGCCGGACAGCGCCTTGGAGGCCGCACACGAATCCGCTCCGACCTATAGTCCGGAGCCGATCGCGCAGATCGAGGACGGGTGGCTGGACACCGCCTCGGGAGCTGCAACTTCTACGGCGATAGAGCCGAACACTGGCCTTGTCCCGCATAAAGCTCACGACTCCGAGGTGCCGGACTCACTACCGGACTCGGAACCTCCTGCGCCCCTGCCAGTCGAATCCGATTGGGCGCCGATCATGGAATTCACCGCTGCGGACATCTTTCAACACTCACCCTTCGGCGATATCTTAAATTCGCTGAAGCACCTCTCGCTATCCGGAGAGCCCTGGCCGGACTACGGCCAGGATGGTTGGGACGCGGACGACGAAGAAATTCAGAGCCCACCCACCACCCACTTCGTAGCCACCGTCGACGATCTAACCGACGTACTCGACTACGACTCCGAAGACATCGACGGTATGGACGACGATGCCGGAGACTATCAAGAACCAGTGCCTACGGGACACTGGAAGACCACCTCGTCATACGACATTTACATGGTGGACACCCCAAAAGATGGGGACGGCGAAGAAGCAGCGGAGGCAGATTCCTTAAAGAAACAGCCCAAGGGCCGACGTCAGCGGCGCCGCTCTAAATCCCGCCACAGCAAGAATGGAGATTCCGGCACAGGAGATAATAACACCCCTGAAAGTGCCGAAGATAACCCCCTCCAGCAAGATTCAGCGCAGGAGGAGGCAGAAGCAAGCCCTCACGAGAGGGCGGCGGACGAAGAGGTCGAGGATGATAATTACATACCTCCCTCCGGAGACGAGGCAAGCCTCGACGACGACGAATTCGTCGTGCCTGAGGATCCTGTCGAACAAGAGCGTTTCAGACGCAGGCTAATGGCCACAGCAAACAGTCTAAAGAAAAAGCAGCAACAGCTTCAAGCTGATCAAGACCTGCTGGCCGACAGATGGACCGAGGTCCTCGCGGTCGAAGAGTATGAACTCGAACGCCCCTCCAAAAGCTACCCAAAATGCAAGTTGCTCCCCCGACTGGAGGAGGAAGCATACAAACCGGCAGCACTAGCGCACAATACGGCAGACCGACCACCTCGTGGCCGCGACAGAGAGGCATGTAAGCCCTCCACCAAAACCGTACCCCGACACCGCTCAAAAAGCGCGAGGCCACGGGGGAACGCGCCGGACTTGCGGGACATATTGGAGGACAAGGAAAGACAATCCAGATCTATCTATGGATCACGTGGGCGCCCCAAGACCACGACGAATACCGTCGCGCCGGATACAACTACTCCGGCCGGGCCGAACACAGCAGACAACGCTCTCTTGAGCTACGTCGCGACATTGCGCAATACAGAGGCGCCGCACACCCACTATGCTTCACTGATGAAGTAATGGATCATCAAATCCCTGAAGGGTTTAAACCCGTTAACATCGAATCCTACGATGGCACAACAGACCCCGCGGTTTGGATTGAGGATTATCTCCTTCATATACATATGGCCCGCGGCGACGATCTCCACGCCATCAAATATCTCCCGCTCAAGCTTAAAGGACCGGCTCGGCATTGGCTTAACAGCCTTCCCGCAAAGTCAATTGGATGCTGGGAAGACCTGGAAGCCGCATTCCTCGACAACTTCCAGGGCACGTATGTGCGACCACCGGACGCAGATGACCTAAGCCACATAATCCAGCAGCCAGACGAATCGGCCAGGCAATTCTGGACACGGTTCTTAACAAAGAAAAATCAAATCATCGACTGTCCAGATGCGGAGGCCCTCACTGCCTTCAAACATAACATCCGCGACGAGTGGCTGGCCCGGCACCTAGGACAGGAGAAGCCGAAATCCATGGCAGCCCTCACATCACTCATGACCCGCTTCTGTGCGGGAGAGGATAGCTGGCTAGCTCGCAGCAACAACCTCAGCAAAAATGTTGGCAGTCCGGATACCAAGGACCGCAATGGCAGGTCGCGTCGAAACAAAAACAAATGCCGCATTAACGGCGACAGCAATGAGGATACGGCAGTCAACGCCGGATTCTGAGGCTCCAAACCCGGTCAACGGAAGAAGCCATTTAAAAGAACTACTCCGGGCCCGTCCAATTTGGACCGAATACTCGACCGCTCTTGTCAAATACATGGAACCCCCGAAAGGCCAGCTAACCACACCAACAGAGACTGTTGGGTATTCAAGCAGGCAGGCAAATTAATTGCCGAAAATAATGACAGGGGGCTACACAGCGATGACGAGGAAGAGACCCGGCCGCCGAACAACAGAGGACAGAAGGGATTCCCCCCTCAAGTTCGGACGGTAAATATGATATACGCAACGCATATACCCAAGAGGGAGCGGAAGCGTGCACTAAGGGACGTATACGCGATGGAGCCAGTCGCCCCAAAATTCAACCCATGGTCTTCTTGCCCGATCACTTTCGATCGAAGAGACCATCCGACCAGTATCCGCCATGGCGGATTCGCCGCATTGGTTTTAGACCCAATCGTTGATGGTTTTCACCTCACGACAGTCCTGATGGACGGCGGCAGTAGCCTGAACCTGCTTTATCAGGATACAGTGCGCAATATGGGCATAGACCCTTCAAGGATTAAACCTACAAAGACGACCTTCAAAGGCGTCATACCAGGAGTTGAGGCCAATTGTACAGGCTCAGTCACACTGGAAGTGGTCTTCAGATCCCCGGATAATTTCCGAAGCGAGGAGTTAATCTTCGATATAGTCCCGTTCTGCAGTGGCTATCACGCTCTGCTCGAACGAACCGCATTCGCAAAATTCAACGCGGTTCCGCATTATGCATACCTTAAGCTCAAGATGCCAGGCCCTCATGGAATCATCACGGTCAATGGAAACACGGAATGCTCCCTCCGAACGGAGGAACATACAGCGGCTCTCGCGGCAGAAGTACAGAGCAGCCTTTTAAGGCAATTCTCGAGTCCGACTGTTAAACGACCGGACACAGCCAAACGCGCCCGGAGCAAAATCAACCAAGACCACCTGGCACGTTCCGAGCACACGTAGCAATGCGGCCCCAACCCCAGCCCTCGCATAATTACAAGACAAACTCTCCGCGTACATAATTACGCCCTGAAGATACCATGGGTCTAGGGGAAGGGGCACGACCACAACAAACCCAGAGTGCGGTTCGACCACACCAGAGGCTCCCAAGTGTGTCGCTCTTTTCTTTTATTTTTCTCTTTTTTATATACAGGACTTTGTCCGGCGGCGAACCTGCCGAACTCATGATGCAACAGCCAGGGAGGGACAAAGGCCGCGACGAACAGTCAGGTGGTCTCCATTACGAGCATTAAATTTGTTAAATACACCATTCCGCGGCCTACCCCTGGAGGGAGACGCCTTTAATTCGTCCAATCCCTTGCTTTCCGCACTATTTGTATCATTTCGCACTCATAGCAGACCTTCTTGAATAAAATGCAGCACTTTTCGCCCATAATTGCATTACTTTCTATATATATATGTTCATTTACGACATGGTGCATCCGTATATTTTTGGTACGGCCGAATACACCAGGGGCTTATGTTCCCCGCATTATGGTGTGATAAGTCTGAACACTTTCACAAGTGCGGCACCCCGAACTTATAGCATTATATGAATCGGCTCCGAATCATGTCTTGGGTCAATAGTTGGGTTTGCCCGGCTCCTATGTTTGGCACCTTACGTTTCCGTTCTATCGGCTAAGGTAGCACTGGGAGAACCACTGCGATTGCGCCCCGGTTGAGCCGGGTTAACGCCTCAGTGGAGAAAGCTAAAACTGACTGTCATGATAAGGCGAGAGACTGGTCGCTGTTCGAGAGGTTTTTTCGGGTCCTTAAAGGCCTACGCCGCTTCGAGCGAAGTTCCAGATAATGTCCGACGAAGGCGTGGATAGCGCCCTGAATTCGGTCTTCCGAATACTAGGGGCTTCGCCGAAATTTAAAATTATAGAATTCTATGGCTAAGTGAGAGTGTTCAAGCATTATATGTCTGGTTGCCTTGTTCGTTGTGTTGAGCGCGTCCCTAGATGGACCCAACAATGGGAATAAGAGTGCTCAAGTTTATCCCGAACACCCCAGCACTCGCGGCATGGGGGCTGAAGCCGACGACTTGCCATCTCTCAGATTTAACAAACGGCCGCACAGAAGGTAATATTTTAAATTCAACAAGCGTTGCTTAGCGCATATGAACAAAGTTTTCAGCGCACAGGATACTACATAGCGAGTTTACTCAATAATTACATCTCGGGGGCACTCATCCGCAATCTTGCGGGCACCCTTCAGGACAGTCTTATAGTATATTTCGGGCGTACGATATTCCTTGCCCGTTGATGGCGCGTCAGTGATTAGCTTCTCCGCATCCAACTTGCCCCAATGCACCTTTGCGCGGGCAAGGGCCGGACGAGCACCTTCAATACAGGCGGAGCGCTTGATGACCTCCACCCAGGGGAACGCGTCCACCAGCCGCCGCACGAGGCCAAAGTAGCTTCCAGGCATGGCCTCTCCAGGCCACATCCGGACTATGAGGCCCTTCATGGCCTCCTCAGCTACCTTGTGGAGTTCGACCAGTTGCTTCAGCTGGTCGCTAGGGGGCACCGGATGGCCGACTTCAGCATACTGAGACCAGAAGACCTTCTCCGTTGAGCTTCCCTCCTCACCACGGTAGAATGCGGCGGCATCGGATGCACTGCGAGGCAAATCTGCAAACGCCCCTGGAGAGCTCCGAATCCGGGTAAGTGTCAGGTAGTTTACATTAACATGCTTGCTTTGCATGAAAAATGCCTTACCCGCCGCTATTTTCTTCACATCTTCCACCTCCTGAAGGGCCTTATGGGCCTCGGCCTTGGCGGCTTTGGCACTTTCGAGAGCCGAGGCAAGCTCGGACTCTCGAGTCTTTGAGTCACGCTCCAAACTCTCATGCTTTTTCATGAGAGCCTGGAGCTCTTGCCGAACCGCCACCACCTGCGCCTCCTGCTTTTCTCGCTCTGTCCGTTCCGCGGCCGCACTGCGTTCGGCCGCGGACACGACTTCCTTCAGGGTTGCCACCTCGTTCGTGGCCCCTGCAGTATCCATGTTATCCTTGTTATTCTTTTATTGCAACCTAAATCCTTTTCTGTAAGGTACAAGTTCAAAGTGGTGTTACTCACCTTCTTTGTCCTGGAGCTGCTTCTTGGCACGGCCGAGCTCTTGCTCGGACCGCTCGAGCTCCTGCTTCAAAGCACCGACCTCCGCAGTCAGTGCGGCAGAGGTCAGCAGCGCAGCCTGCAACCCATATTGACATAACTTTTTAGCAACCCTGCGTATATCTTTTTAGATCCTCAGTCCGGCTTTTCTTTCCAAACACCGAACCGAGCATCAGGGGCTACTGTCTATGCGGTATTAATTACATAATTTTAACTTCTTACCTCAAAGCCTGTTAGGAGGCTACTGCAGGCTTCGGTCAGCCCGCTCTTGGCGAGCTGTACCTTCTGAATCACCGCACTCATGATAGTGCAGTGTTCTTCCTTGATGGAAGCGCCTTGGAGCACCTCCAACAAGCTGTCCGGCGCCTCCGGTTGGACGGAAGCCGCCGGCGTGACGGTCTTGCCCTTCTTGCAAAGGGGCCGCCGGCCGGACTCCGGAACCACTGCGGGTTCCGATGTGGAGTCCGGCGCAAAGTTCGGGAGGCCGCCTTGTGGCGCCTCCGGAGCCTCCCCCTGATGGGTCCCTTCTTGGGATCCCACCTCGGCGTCCTCAGTGGCGCGAGGGGTAGAGGCCGTCAGGATGGAATCCACATCCGACGGAGCCAACGACCCGCTCGATGAAGCGGGGAGATCATCATCGGCCGGACTACAGGCAGTATGCGGCATTAGAAGGACGCTATGTGACATAAAAAGAAATTATAAATCATTCAGGAATCCGGATACTTACGATCTCGCCGGAGGCCTGGCCCTTGAAGGCCATTCTTCCTCGCCAATGTTGATGTTGGCGGAGCTGTCCGGGGGAATAGTCCTTCCCCTTTTGGACCCTTCGGCCTCCCCTGTTGGGGAAGCCTTCCTCTTCCTCTCTCCCTCCTCTGGGAGAGAGTCCTCTTTCTCCTCCTCGTTTTCGGGAGAGGAGTCCTCCTCGGAGTCGTCGGACACCTGAAAATGGGAACTCTTTCGAGTACCCGTGGCCTCCTTCTTGGCCTTCTTCTCTGGCACCACGTGCGGTGCCGGAACCAGCAGCCCCGCTAGACGGGCGTCTACTGGGTTTTCTGGCATAGGAGCCGGGCAGATGATATGCTCCGCCTTCCTCATCCAGTCCTGTTAAAGGAAAGGGGGAAATTAAAACCCGTATAGAGTCAAAATATGGAAAGCAAGTGTCCCGTAAAGGGGTAGAATCACTTACCTCGTCAGCTTGGTGCTGCGAGCGAAATCCGTGATCTTCAGTCGCGGATGCGGGGGCTTCGGCGCCCTTAAACAGCACCCTCCAGGCGCCTTTGTACATCGTGTCGAAGAGCCCGCTCAATGCCTGGTGCTGTTCCGGATTGAACTCCCACAGATTGAATGCCCGCTCTTGGCATGGGAGAATCCGGCGGACGAGCATGACTTGGACCACGTTAACCAGGCTGAGCTTCTTCACCAGCTTCTGGATACAGGCTTGGAGTCCCGTCACCTCCTCCGAACTACCCCACAGCAAGCCCTTCTTTTTCCAGGAGGTGAGCTGCGTG
This sequence comes from Triticum aestivum, assembly GCF_018294505.1. NCBI lineage: Eukaryota > Viridiplantae > Streptophyta > Magnoliopsida > Poales > Poaceae > Triticum > Triticum aestivum. The sequence continues at coordinate 622,947,384 of NC_057813.1, forward strand.
GGGATACCAGATCTGAACTCGGGGGCCGCCGCCCATGAAGGGTCGTGCGGCTCGGTGATATAGAACCACCCCGATTGCCACCCCTTGACGGATTCCACGAAGGCCCCTTCAAACCAAAGGACGTTGGGCATCTTGCCCAACATGGCGCCTCCGCACTCCGCTTGAGTGCCCTTCACTACCTTCGGCTTGACATTGAAGGTATTGAGCCACAAGCCGAAGTGGGGCCGGACGCAGAGGAAGGCCTCACACATGACGATAAACGCCGAGATGTTGAGGATGAAGTTCGGCGCCAGATCATGGAAATCCAGGCCATAGTAGAACATGAGCCCCCGGACAAAGGGGTGAAGTGGAAAGCCCAGTCCGTGGAGGAAATGGGGAAGAAAAACGACCCTCTCATGGGGCCTGGGGGTGGGGATGAGCTGCCCCTCGTCGGGCAGCCGGTGCGCGATGTCGCCGGACAGATAGCCGGCGCCGCGCAGTCTTTCGATGTGCTCCTCCGTAACGGAGGAGGTCATCCACTTGCCTCCCGCTCCGGACATGGTCAGAGAAGGTCGAGACGAGATGCGCGAACTTGGGCACTGGAGCTCGAGTGCGCGGAGATGGATAAGCAAAGGAGGAAGAAGGCGTAGGTGAAAAGGTGAATCCTTATCCCTTATATGTAGGCGGACGAAGACTATGCGTCCCCACCTTCCTGGTAAATCTCGCTTATCTCCCAAGCGTCACCATCAATGGCGCGGTTGGGTTACCCACGTCCGTATTGATGAGAATCCCGGATTAAGGGGGAACACGATCTCTGCTTCGACAAGATGTGCCAAGGATGCGCTGAGGTGGTAAAATAAAAAACGATTCAAGTAATGGCTTGGTAGTGGTGTGACATCACGCCGCAAAAAATGTCAGCAAATTGAACTTGTATATATATATATTATTCTCTCTACGGTGGAATGTGGAATTTATTTTGCAGAGCCGGACACTATCCTGGTGTTCACAATCTTCTATGAATTATTCGGAGGAGGAACCCGCCTTGCAATGCCGAACAATATGCGCGCCGGACTCATCGTCATTGAAGCCTGGTTCAGGGGCTACTGAGGGAGTCCTGGATTAGGGGGTGTCCGGATAGCCGGACTACCGTCATCGGCTGAATTATCATCGGCCGGACTATCATCATCGACCGGACTCCAAGACTATGAAGATACAAGATTGAAGACTTCGTCCCGTGTCCGGATGGGACTTTCCTTGGTGTGGAAGGCAAGCTTGGCGATACGGATATGTAGATCTCCTACCATTGTAACCGACTCTATGTAACCCTAGCCCTCTCCGGTGTCTATATAAACCGGATGGCTCTAGTCCGTAGGACAACCAACGACATCAACCCTTACAATCATACCATAGGCTAGCTTTTAGGGTTTAGCCTCCTTGATCTCGTGGTAGATCCACTCTTGTAAACATCCACAATATCAATATCAATCAAGCAGGACGTAGGGTTTTACCTCCATCAAGAGGGCCCGAACCTGGGTAAAACATCGTGTCCCTTGTCTCCTGTTACCATCCGCCTAGACGCACAGTTCGGGACCCCCTACCCGAGATCCGCCGGTTTTGACACCGACAGTCGATGCAACAAAATCTCCATGATTCTACTTCATATAATTTTTCCAACATGCAACATATGTATCCCAACTCCCATGCATCAGCAACCCCACAAATTTATATGCTGATGAATAACATGATGAGTTCGGTTAATCAAGTTGAGACACCCTATGTAAGAACTTCCAATGGTATGCAACAAAGTGTTTCAAGTTTTTATTCATCAGCAAATAACTTGCAGTACGTTAATCCAAACGTGTTGGTGGATAGGGCAATTGGCTATGCTACTACTAGTTATTTGGCCAATTACCCTCAAACATTATATGCTACATGTAATCTACTAATTTTTTTGGCACCATACGCAACTATTGATGTCCATAATTCGGCTCTGCACCTTCATGGTCATGGCCAAATAAGTGAAACTTCTACAGGAGCACAAATGCCTTCACCTACTACCGTGGCATATCATGTCCCCCCTACACAATTACAGAATTTCGTCAACATCTCATTGCCGAAAGAGTCTAAAAGCATCGGGGGGCAACCATATCCAGACTGGGTGGTTGAGAACAAGCTTACATTCTTTTGGGATTTGTGCAACTCCATTCGAAAGGAACTAATAGAAGGCGGGAAGCCTCATGATTTTGCTGCAGTAAAAGCTAGAGTTGTGCAAATGATGCAGTTGCCCAGTGTTGTACCATCCAGTGCACCCCGTAAACAATTGCAAAGTTTCGGCACCTCATTGCCGGAAAAGTCTGAAAGTATTGGGGGGCAATCTCATGAGGAGTGGATGGAAATTGAGATGAAAAAGTTTAAAGCTCGCCAAGCTGAGATGTTGGCTAAAATTTGACAAGAGCGAGAAGCCTTGTAAATTAAAAAAGATAAAGTTATTGATTCAAGTAACAAAGAAAATTCGGTTATTGGAAAAGCCGAATCAAGTAGTATATATTCTGAGTCCATCAAATTCAAAGAGGCAAGCATTATTGAGAAAGGGCATGGAAAGCATAGCAAAACAACCATGCTTGATTTTTCTGAAGTCAATGGAACCTACTTCCTGCCCTATGAGTTTCGTGCCATAGAAATTGACAAGCCTCAAGGACAAGAACAAGTAGCCGAACAAAGTTCGGCTGACATGGAACTTCAAAGCAATGATGCACGGAATCAAGAAAAAGATGATGACAAGGTGTTGGGGAGCCATCCAAAGACGGAGCAAGATGTTCTTCAAGTGGCACCACCATCATGCTCTCCCAACATATTTGAAGAGGTATGCATAGCGAGTAATTTACCTATTTTCAGATTTGGTCGCAACTTCATTATTGAAGCATCTATAAGAAATATTCTCATAAGTAATTTTGAAAGACCAATGAAGAAGGGTAATTTACTTGTTAGCAATAAAATTGTTATGGAACATATCGGTCAACCCATTGCACCATTTATAAAGACCGATAATGACTTATTGTTACAGCGAAAGCTTTTCCCGTTGCTTTATCTAAAGTTCATATCTAGTTGGGTAGCTTTGCTTATTTCGTACTTGGCTTGCACTTGGTCTCAACTGAGGCATGTATGTTCTAAATATCTTCGCTTCAGAAATTTAAAGCCAAGGTTAAATTCTATTGAGAAAACCGATGCTAATATAATATCTTATGCAAAGATATCGGAGATAGAGTGGAAAACACAATGCATAGCCGAATGGGGAGATTCCAAATCTGAACCATTCATTTACATATCTCCAAAGCCGTTCAAGCAGCAAGATCGGCTATAAAACAAGAAGTATACCTTCAATTCAAGCATGTGTGATCAAATATTTGATTTGTTGCTGAAAAGTAATTACATCATAATTCTTGATCACCATGTTAAGCCATCAATCCAAGGACGGATGTATTGTAAGTTGCATGATTCGTCCAAGCATAATTTTGAGGATTGCAACATGTTTCGTCAAATAGTTAACTCGGCCATTGAAAAAGGACGATTGAAGTTTGTTGAAACACCCAGAGATGACCAGTCTATTCCGATTGGTCCCGATGGCAAAAAGTTTTTGCATCGGTTGTTTCAAGCCGATCCATTTAAAGAGAATGTAAAAGCTGCAGGTGATGGGATCATGCTTTCAAGTAAAGAAGTTGTTGAAGAGCATAACAAACATAATCTTGAGGGCGAGAATTCCATCGAAGCTACAATGGAGACGCCAAGGACTGGGGGCAGCAAGAAAATCCAATGATTGATGAAAGAAAACCAAAAGAAAACAAAGGCCGAAATAAGCACACGTGTAAGAGATCAAAAATCACCTTCGCTGAACTATTGGATAAATGTCAAAAGAAGAGTGAAGAGAAGAATGATTATCGGCCAAATCATGCAAAGACACCAAGATCAGCCCCAAGGCGCAAATATGAGGATTGGTATTTGTTAGGTAACGTAGTAATTTCAAAAAAAATCCTACGCACACGCACGATCATGGTGATGGCATAGCAACGAGAGGGGAGAGTGTTGTCCATGTACCCTCATAGACCGTAAGTGGAAGCGTTAGCACAACGCAGTTGATGTAGTCATACGTCTTCACGATCCGACCGATCCAAGCACCGAACATACGGCACCTCCGAGTTCAGCACACGTTCAGCTCGATGACGATCTCCGGCCTCCGATCCAGCAGAGCTCCGGAGATGAGTTCCGTCAGCACAACGGCGTAGTGACGATGATGATGTTCTACCGGCGCAGGGCTTCGCCTAAACTCCGCGATGATATGACCGAGGTGGAATATGGTGGAGGGGGGCACTGCACACGGCTAAGGAACGATCCGTAGATCAACTTGTGTGTCATGGGGTGCCCCCCTGCCCCCGTATATAAAGGAGCAAGGGGGAGGAGGCCGGCCCTAGGAGGGGGCGCGCCAAGTGTGGAGCCCTACTAGGACTCCCTAGTCCTAGTAGGATTCCACCTCCCTTGTTGGAGTAGGAGAAGGGGAAAGAGGGGGAGAGGAAGAAGGAAAGGGGGGCTGCGCCCCTTGTCCAATTCGGACCAGAGGGGGGGCGCAGGCCTCCTTCCTTTTGGCCTCTCTCCTCTATTCCCGTATGGCCCAATAAGGCCCATATAATCCCCGGCGAATTCCCGTAACTCTCCGGTACTCCGAAAAATACCCGAATCACTCGGAACCTTTCCAAACTCCGAATATAGTCGTCCAATATACAATCTTTATGTCTCGACCATTTCGAGACTCCTCGTCATGTCCCCTATCTCATCCGGGACTCCGAACTCCTTCGGTACATAAAAACTCATAAACTCATAATATAACTGTCATCGAAACCTTAAGCGTGCGGACCCTACGGGTTCGAGAACTATGTAGACATGACCTAGAACTATTCTTGGTCAATAACCAATAGCGGAACCTGGATGCCCATATTGGCTCCTACATATTCTACGAAGATCTTTATCGGTCAAACCGCATAACAACATACTTTGTTCCCTTTGTCATCGGTATGTTACTTGCCCGAGATTCGATCGTCGGTATCCAATACCTAGTTCAATCTCGTTACCGGCAAGTCTCTTTACTCGTTACGTAATGCATCATTCCGTAACTAACTCATTAGCTACATTGCTTGTAAGGCTTATAGTGATGTGCATTACCGAGAGGGCCCAGAGATACCTCTCCGACAATCGGAGTGACAAAACCTAATCTCGAAATACGCCAACCCAACATGTACCTTTGGAGACACCTGTAGTACTCCTTTATAATCACCCAGTTACATTGTGACGTTTGGTAGCACCCAAAGTGTTCCTCCGGTAAACGGGAGTTGCATAATCTCATAGTTACAGGAACATGTATAAGTCATGAAGAAAGCAATAGCAACATACTAAATGATCAAGTGCTAGGCTAACGGAATGGGTCATGTCAATCACATCATTCTCCTAATGATGTGATCCCGTTAATCAAATTACAACTCTTTTGTCCATGGCTAGGAAACATAACCATCTTTGATAAACGAGCTAGTCAAGTAGAGGCATACTAGTGACGTTATGTTTGTCTATGTATTCACACATGTGTTATGTTTCCGGTTAATACAATTCTAGCATGAATAATAAACATTAATCATGATATAAGGAAATAAATAATAACTTTATTATTGCCTCTAGGGCATATTTCCTTCAGTCTCCCACTTGCACTAGAGTCAATAATCTAGTTCACATCGCAATATGATTTAACACCAATATTCACATCTGTATGTGATTAATACCCATAGTTCACATCATCATGTGATCAACACCCAAAGGGTTTACTAGAGTCAATAATTTAGTTCACATTGCTATGTGATTAACACCCAAAGAGTACTAAGGTATGATCATGTTTTGCTTGTGAGAGAAGTTTAGTCAATGGGTCTGTCATATTCAGAGCAGTATGTATTTTGCAAATATTCTATGTCCACAATGCTCTGCACGGAGCTACTCTAGCTAATTGCTCCCACTTTCAATATGTATCCAGATTGAGACTTAGAGTTGTCTGGATTGGTGCAAAAGCTTGCATCGTTGTAACTTTCTACGACGGGCTCTTTTATCACCTCCATAATCGAGAAACATCTCCTTAGTTCTCACTAAACATATTCTTGACCACTGTCCAGTGATCTACTCTTAGATCAAAATTGTATTCCTTTGTCAAACTTAGAACAAGGTATACAATAGGTCTGGTTCACAGCATAGCATACTTTATAGAACCTATGACTGAGGCATAGGGAATGACTTTTCATTCTTTTTCTATTTTCTGCCATGGTCGGGTCTTGAGTCTTACTCAACTTCACACCTTTGCATCACAGGCAAGAACTCTTTCTTTGACTGTTCCATTTTGAACTATTTCAAAATCTTGTCAAGGTATGTACTCATTGAAAATCTTATCAAGCATCTTGATCTATCTCAATAGATCTTGATGCTCAATATGTTAGTAGCTTTACTGAGGTCTTTCTTTTAAAGAACTCCTTTCAAATACTCCTTTATGCTTTGCAGAATAATTCTACATTATTTCCAATCAACAATATGTCATTCATATATACTTATCAGAAATGTTGTAGTGCTCCCACTCACTTTCTTATAAATACAGGCCTTTCCAAAAGTCTGTATAAAACCATATGCTTTGATCAACTCATCAAAGCGTATATTCCAACTCTAAGATGCTTGCACCAGTCCATTGATGGATTGCTGGAGCTTGCACACTTTGTTAGCATCTTTAGGATTGACAAAACCTTCTGGTTGCATCATATACAACTCTTCTTTAATAAATCCATTAAGGAATGCAGTTTTGACATCCATTTGCCAGATTTCATAAAATGTGGCAATTGCTAACATGACTTGGACAGACTTAAGCATCGATACGAGTGAGAAAATCTCATTGTATTCAACACCTTGAACTTGTCGAAAAACCTTTTTGCGACAAGTCGAGCTTTGTAGATAGTAACACTACTATCAACGTTCGTCTTCCTCTTGAAGATCCATTTATTTTCTATGGCTTGCCGGTCATCGGGCAAGTCCACCAAAGTCCACACTTTGTTCTCATACATGGATCCTATCTCAGATTTCATGGCCTCCAGCCATTTCGCGGAATCTGGGCTCATCATCGCTTCCTCATAGTTTGTAGGTTTATCATGGTCTAGTAACATGACTTTCAGAACAGGATTACCGTACCACTCTGGTGCGGACCGTACTCTGGTAGACCTACGAGGTTCTGTAGTAACTTGATTTGAAGTTTCATGATCATCATCATTAGCTTCCTCACTAATTGGTGTAGGAATCACTGGAACTGATTTCAGTGATGAACTATTTTCCAATTAGGGAGAAGGTACAGTTACCTCATCAAGTTCTACTTTCCTCCCACTCACTTCTTTCGAGAGAAACTTCTTCTCTAGAAAGAATCCATCTTAGCAATGAATAACTTGCCTTCGGATCTGTGATAGAAGGTGTACCCAATAGTTTCCTTTGGGTATTCTATGAAGACGCACTTCTCCGATTTGGGTTCGAGCTTATCAGGTTGAAACTTTTTCACATAAGCATCACAGCCCAAATTTAAGAAACGACAGCTTAGGTTTACTGCTAAACCACAGTTCATATGGTGTCATCTCAACGGTTTTAGATGGTGCCCTGTGAATGCAGCTGTCTCTAATGCATAACCCCAAAACAATAGTGGTAAATTAGTAAGAGACATCATAGATCGCACCATATCCAATAAAGTGCGGTTACGACGTTCGGACACACCATAACGTTGTGGTGTTCCAGGTGGCGTGAGCTGTGAAACTATTCCACATTGTTTTAATTGACGACCAAACTCGTAACTCAAATATTCGTCTCCACGATCAGATCGTAGAAACTTTATTTTTCTTGTTGTGATGATTTTCCACTTCACTCTGAAATCCTTTGAACCTTTCAACTATTTCAGACTTATGTTTCATCAAGTAGATATACCCATATCTGCTCAAATCATCTTGTGAAGGTCAAAAAATAATGATACTTGCCACAAGCATCAACACTCATTGGATCACATACATCGGTATGTATTATTTCCTAATAAGTCAGTAGCTTGTTCCATTGTTCCGGAGAATGGAGTTTTAGTCATCTTGCCCAAAAGCACGGTTTGCAAGCATCAAATGATTCATAACCAAGTGATTCCAAAAATCCATCTTTATGGAGTTTCTTCATGCGCTTTACACCAATATGACCCAAACGACAGTGCTATAAATAAGTTGCACTATCATTATTAATTTGCATCTGTTGGCATCAATATTATGAATATGTGTATCACTACGATCGATATCCAACGAACTATTTTCATTGGGTGTATGACCATTGAAGGTTTTATTCATGTAAACAGAACAACAATTATTCTCTGATTTTAAATGAATAACCGTATTGCAATAAACATGATCAAATCATATTCATGCTCAACGCAAACGCCAAATAACATTTATTTAGGTTTAACACTAATCCCGAAAGTATAGGGAGTGTGCGATGATGATCATATCAATCTTGGAACTACTTCCAACACTCATCGTCACTTCCCCTTCAACTAGTCTCTGTTTATTCTGTAACTCCCGTTTCGAGTTACTAATCTTAGCAACCAAACAAGTATCAAATACTCAGGGGTTACTATAAACACAAGTAAGGCACACATCAAACACCTGTATATCAAATATACCCTTGTTCACTTTGCCATCCTTCTTATCCACCAAATATTTAGGGCATTTCCACTTCTAGTGACCATTTCCTTTGCAGTGTAAGCACTCAGTTTCAGGCTTTGGTCCAGCTTTGGGCTTCTTCGTGGGAGTGACAACTTGCTTGTCATTCTAGTTGAAGTTCCCTTTCTTTCCCTTCGCCCTTTTCTTGAAACTAGTGATCTTGTCAATCATCAACACTTGATGCTCTTTCTTGATTTCTACCTTCGTCGATTTCAACATCACGAAGAGCTTGGGAATCGTTTTCGTCATCCCTTGCATACTATAGTTCATCACAAAGTTCTACTAACTTGGTGATGGTGACTAGAGAATTCTATCAATCACTATCTTATCTGGAAGATTAACTCCCACTTGATTCAAGTGATTGTAGTACCCAGACAATCTGAGGACATGCTCACTAGTTGAGCGATTCTCCTCCATCTTTTAGCCATAGAACTTGTTGGAGACTTCATATCTCTCAACTCGGGTATTTGCTTGAAATATTAAATTCAACTCCTGGAACATCTCATATGGTCCATGACGTTCAAAACGTCATTGAAGTCCCGATTCTAAACCGTTAAGCATGGTGCACTAAACTATCAAGTAGTCATCATATTGAGCTAGCCAAACGTTCATAACGTCTGCATCTGCTCCTGCAATAGGTCTGTCACCTAGCGGTGCATTAAGGACATAATTCTTCTGTGCAGCAATGAGGATAAACCTCAGATCATGGATCCAATCCGCATCATTGCTACTAACATCTTTCAACACAATTTTCTCTAGGAACATATCAAAATAAACATATGAAAGCAACAACGCAAGCTATTGATCTACAACATAATTTGCAAAATACTACCAGGACTAAGTTCATGATAAATTTAAGTTCAATTAATCATATTACTTAAGAACTCCCACTTAGACAGACATCTCTCTAGTCATCTAAGTGATCACGTGATCCAAATCAACTAAACCATAACCGATCATCACGTGAGATGGAGTAGTTTTCAATGGTGAACATATCTATGTTGATGATATCTACTATATGATTCACGCTCGACCTTTCGGTCTCCGTGTTCCGAGGCCATATCTGCATATGCTAGGCTCGTCAAGCTTAACCTGAGTATTCTGCGTGTGCAAAACTGGCTTGCACCCGTTGTAGATGGACGTAGAGATTATCACACCCGATCATCACGTGGTGTCTGGGCACGACGAACTTTGGCAACGGTGCATACTCAGGAAGAACACTTCTTGATAATTTTTAGTGAGAGATCATCTTAAAATGCTACCGCCAATCAAAGCAAGATAAGATGCATAAAGGATAAACATCACATGCAATCAATATAAGTGATATGATATGGCCATCATCATCTTGTGCTTGTGATCTCCATCTCCGAAGCACCATCGTGATCACCATCGTCACCGGCGCGACACATTGATCTCCATCGTAGCATCGTTGTCGTTTACGCCATCTATTGCTTCTATGACTATGGCTACCGCTTAGTGATAAAGTAAAGCAATTACAGTGCGTTTGCATTTCATACAATAAAGCGACAACCATATGGCTCCTGCCAGTTGCCAATAACTTCGGTTACAAAACATGATCATCTCATACAATAAAATATAGCATCACGTCTTGGCCATATCACATCACAACATGCCCTGCAAAAACAAGTTAGACGTCCTCTACTTTGTTGTTGCAAATTTTACATGGCTGCTACGGGCTTAGCAAGAACCGTTCTTACCTACGCATCAAAATCACAATGATAGTTTGTCAAGTTGGTGCTGTTTTAACCTTCGCAAGGACCGGGCGTAGCCACACTCGATTCAGCTAAAGTGAGAGAGACAGACACCCGCCTGTCACCTTTAAGCACGAGTGCTCGTAACGGTGAAACCAGTCTCGCATAAGCGTATGCGTAATGTCGGTCTGGGCCGCTTCATCTCACAATACCGCTGAACCAAAGTATGACATGCTGTAAGCAGTATGACTTGAATCGCCCACAACTCACTTGTGTTCTACTCGTCCATATAACTTCAACGCATAAAACCTAGGCTCGGATGCCACTGTTAGGAACGTAGTAATTTCAAAAAAATTCCTACGCACACGCAAGATCATGGTGATGGCATAGCAACGAGAGGGGAGAGTGTTGTCCACGTACCCTCATAGACCGTAAGCGGAAGCGTTAGCACAACGCGGTTGATGTAGTCGTACGTCTTCACGATCCGACCGATCCAAGCACCAAACGTACGGCACCTCCGAGTTCAGCACACGTTCAGCTCGATGACGATCTCCGGCCTCCGATCCAGCAGAGCTCCGGAGATGAGTTCCGTCAGCACGACGGCGTGGTGACGATGATGATGTTCTACCGGCGCAGGGCTTCGCCTAAACTCCGTGACGATATGACCGAGGTGGAATATGGTGGAGGGGGGCACCGCACACGGCTAAGGAACGATCCGTAGATCAACTTGTGTGTCATGGGGTGCCCCCCTGCCCCTGTATATAAAGGAGCAAGGGGGAGGAGGCCGGCCCTAGGAGGGGGCGCGCCAAGTGTGGAGTCCTACTAGGACTCCCTAGTCCTAGTAGGATTCCACCTCCCTTGTTGGAGTAGGAGAGGGGGAAAGAGGGGGAGAGGAAGAAGGAAAGGGGGGCTGCGCCCCTTGTCCAATTCGGACCAGAGGGGGGGCGCAGGCCTCCTTCCTTTTGGCCTCTCTCCTCTATTCCCGTATGGCCCAATAAGGCCCATATACTCCCCGGCGAATTCCCGTAACTCTCCGGTACTCCGAAAAATACCCGAATCACTCGGAACCTTTCCGAACTCCGAATATAGTCGTCCAATATATCAATCTTTACATCTCGACCATTTTGAGACTCCTCGTCATGTCCCCGATCTCATCCGGAACTCCGAACTCCTTCGGTACATAAAAACTCATAAACTCATAATATAACTGTCATCGAAACCTTAAGCGTGCGGACCCTACGGGTTCGAGAACTATGTAGACATGACCAAGAACTATTCTTGTTCAATAACCAATAGCGGAACCTGGATGCCCATATTGGCTCCTACATATTCTACGAAGATCTTTATCGGTCAAACCGCATAACAGCATACTTTGTTCCCTTTGTCATCGGTATGTTACTTGCCCGAGATTCGATCGTCGGTATCCAATACCTAGTTCAATCTCGTTACCGGCAAGTCTCTTTACTCGTTACGTAATGCATCATTTCGTAACTAACTCATTAGCTACATTGCTTGCAAGGCTTATAGTGATGTGCATTACCGAGAGGGCCCAGAGATACCTCTCCGACAATTGGAGTGACAAAACCTAATCTCGAAATACGCCAACCCAACATGTACCTTTGGAGACACCTGTAGTACTCCTTTATAATTACCCAGTTATGTTGTGACGTTTGGTAGCACCCAAAGTGTTCCTTCGGTAAACGGGAGTTGCATAATCTCATAGTTACAGGAACATGTATAAGTCATGAAGAAAGCAATAGCAACATACTAAACGATCAAGTGCTAGGCTAACGGAATGGGTCATGTCAATCACATCATTCTCCTAATGATGTGATCCCGTTAATCAAATTACAACTCTTTTGTCCATGGCTAGGAAACATAACCATCTTTGATAAACGAGCTAGTCAAGTAGAGGCATACTAGTGACGTTATGTTTGTCTATGTATTCACACATGTATTATGTTTCCGGTTAATACAATTCTAGCATGAATAATAAACATTTATCATGATATAAGGAAATAAATAATAACTTTATTATTGCCTCTAGGGCATATTTCCTTCAGTATTGGCAAAGTGATAATTTTAATGCAACATATTCATATCCTTATTTTGGGCCGCCAATGCCAATGCCGTGGATGCCTTCCTATGCTCATATAGATACATATTCATCATGGGACAGGTATGATACAAGGGCACATTCTCCATCTTATTCTAGACCATCTCACCAATACTATGCTGCTCCAAGAAGATCAACATTTGAAAAATCACGCGTTGAAGTCCGTTTCAATCATAAGGAATCGGTCGAGAGCTCAAGGAAAAGAAAGAGGTGGTAAAGCAAGTTTACCACGTGAAAAGAGATGGTCGTAAGTGTGCTACTTCAGATTTGATCTCAAATAACAAAGAGCCAATTAAAGTGTTGACATTGGCTACAAAAGGCAAAGAAGTGAAGCAATTAATTGATAAAAATCATAGTGCCAGATCTGAAGAAAAGAAGTTGAGGGTGCATAAGGCCCAAAAAGAGTTTCCATTGATTGAAACAAAATCACAGTCGAGATGCTCACTCGGCATATCGTATTGGCAAAGGAAGGAGTTACAAAAGCTTAGTGCACAAGAACTTGAAGAAAGGAACATGGCATGGGTTCCCAAAGGAAGTACTCAAAATAATAATTATGTGCAAGTTTCCATTACAAGAAGTGCGGCGAAGGTGAAGAAGGAAAATAGTGAAAACTATGAAGGACCAAGCCGAAGGTTTCAACATCTTCAGTCTACACATTATTCATATTCTTCAACTATGCCATTAACGCCTATGCCATGGAATTTGTCATCAGGTATGATTGGTAACCCTGAATGGGCTTATTTTAATCCATGGATGCAATACAATTTCTTACATCATGAAAGGGTATTGCCAAATCACTATACATTTGATTAGCTACAAGTTTGTTGTTGATCCAAAGAGCTGAAATACTTGATTTGTCATTTCATTTGTTTATTTTGGCTATATGTGCTTTGAATGAAGTTTACATGGTAATGGCCGATATTTATCTATCGTCCTAAGATTATGTCAATGCATGGCCGGTGTAGTATCCTAACATCGTCCTTAGTTCAATAGGAGACCAAAACAAGCCCCATACCACTTAAAATATTTTTGCACAATAATAAAAGCTGAATATGAAATTTTATTTGGTTCGGAGCTTTTGGTTGCCATAGGTGCTATACATATTGAGGCTTTCTGTGATTTGTTATGAGTAGTGCAAGGGTTATCAGTGTTTTCACGAATCACTTATAGTTTATCTTTTGGTATGTCTAGATGCAAGATTTACCTTGGGTTGCTTTAAAATTGTTCATATATCTAGACATGTCAATTCGAAAGAGTTGGCAGAGCAAGCATCCGGCTACTATGTTAACCATGGTGTATTGCATTTCTATCAATAGCCGATGCTAGGTCTTGTCAACATAGGTAAGGCCGAACCGAAGCCCACCGCTTTGGCCACTAATGAAACTTTTATGCAGGCGAAGTAAGGATTGGAAGAAGTTCATTCTTTATTATCTGTAAAATCCTAGCGAAAGGGTGAACAATATGGTTCGGAGGATGGTTTTGATCTATGGAACCTTATCACCGGATTGTTATAGAAGCTGAGAAATTTTCACCCAAGTTTGCATCAAGAGGTTCAAACAAGCAATGGACAATATATACTTATCGTCCTAAGAACATGCAAAATGGCCGATGGAGTGTTGACATCATTCTTAGAAAAAGCTATGTGGAAGTTATTTTTTGGCACACAAGCTTTGCCGAAAAACAAGGGGGCATGTGTTGACACCGGATTTTGGCATGGTCAAAAACATAATTAAGAAGGCCTCAAATGGAGAAGTGCTCAAAGTGAGAAAGTTTTGTATCGTCAAAAGGAGAAACTTTGATATTTAGGCCGTAGCCATCCGATCTCATCTCTAAGGCCGAAGTTGTGTTTGAAGTATTCAGATTTTGTATTCATAGCACTATTTGGCTTATTACGCCCCCAAGATGGCTTCATATGGGAAAGGTTTCTACACGGATTGTCTTCCTCTCGTCTAAACGATCGATTTTGATATAAGAAACGTCTAAATCGAAGTTCATATGTCTGCCCCGGAAGTTCTTGGCAAAACTTCCGGGGAGGTTCCAGGCTAAACAGAAACTTTGCACGCGGTGCGCCCCGAAAACTGGAATTTCAACATTATTTGCAGATTTGCGAAGACGATTTCAACATTAAGATGACCTCGGATGAAAAAGTGACCAACTAAGAAATTTTATGCATTGCAAGATCTACAACTTTGCTTTTGGGACCATCGTGATCCGAAGCCATATGCGACCTGCAGGAGTTGTGCAAGAGGGCTACTTAATGTAATTTCAGCCCGGAAGTTCCGGGCTAACCGGAAGTTTCGGCCCTCGTAGTCCGAGTTAGGTTATCTTTTGATGATTTGGACCGGATTTGAGTCCTTTTCTTGTACGGAAAGTCCAGCCGCCTCATATATATGTAAGAGGTGACGGCCGATTGAATAACAACACACAATCGCAAAACCCATCTACTTTTTACCCTAGTTTTACATCTCTCCCTTGTTCTTTCTCTCTCGTTCTTCGTATTGAAGGGCAGTGATCCTCGAGGCTGTAGGGGCGGGCGAACCGACCTAGGGCAGCCCATAGCCGCCGCGTGTCCAGACGGGATTCCTCCCGGGCGCGTGGGGTTTCGGGTGCTAAAAAACGCCCGCCGGATTGCTTGCGTACCGCGCTTCCGGACGGGCCTCCTTCGATGTAAGCTGCGGTGCATCACCCTCGGCGTTGGAGGTACACGGTGACGTGTTCGTGTGCGAACAGTCTGGATGGATATGTGGATGGAACCAAAACATAGTCATGCGTACTTAGCAGGTACTCTGTCCTAAATTTTAGAGCACTTGTATTTTGGGTTAAAATTTTATCTTAATTTTCCAATTGTATATATATTGTTACATATTAATGACATTTTATTCATTAAATATATTATTATTTTTTCAAAAGTTTAACTTGTGCATTTTCGATCATGTTTTTTAGAAAAAATATATTAATATCTACAATACCGAATTTGTATCACATTGGATCCATCGTGAAAAGTATTTACATTTATTTTTATTTTTGTATTGCACATGTAGACATTTTATTCTACAACCTTTGACTTTTATGAAAATTGATGTACCTTATATTCTAGAATAGTGGAAATACACATGATGCATTTAGTTATGTATGCAGTCTTTGGTTTTCACAACAGTTGCCGAGACAAACTCCTCTTCCCCTCACGCATTTAGTAACTTTGTAAATCTTTTTTTCTTTATTGCATCTTCTAACTAATCCATGTCTTTATGTTAACACAATGACATAGTTACATGTGTCCAAGTCTAAAATATGTGTGGGGGTAAAGGTGGAAGTGGGGTGGCAGTCGGATGCGCCATTGGCAGAGGTGGCAATTTAGGATCACCAAGGCGGAGATTGTGGGTAGGGTTTCCTAACGGTAAGAAGAAGAAGAAGAAGATGATGATGAAGATGAAGAAGAGGGTGAGGACGAGGAGGAACATGGAGAAGAGGGTGAGGACGAGGAGGAAGAGGGAGAAGAGGGTGAGGACGAGGAGGAAGAGGGAGAAGAAGACGAAGACCATGAAGACAAAGAGGAAGATGGGGAGTGGTTTATAACAATAAAAGAAGGGATCCCATAAAATAAAGTCGAAATGCTGCGCTAAAGATATATGTTAGAAACGTTCGGTATATACCCCGCTGCAACGCACGGGCAATTAGCTAGTACTTCGAAAAAAATCGTAAGGTTCCATTTCACCTCTCCTTCGTCTAACCTCCCATACATATGCCCCCCCCCCTCCTTCCTTCTCTTCTTTGATTTTTTTCATCCCATCTTTGATTTTTCTTCGATCAATTTTCCTAAAAACAGAATCTATTATCCCATGTTTTATTAACTTACCAAAATAAAACATATTTCTTTGGTAAGTCAATAAATTCTTACCAATAAGTGTTTTACCAATAAGATGACATGTAAGTCTTGCAATTACATACAAAAATTTGCTTAGATTTTAGCGCATCAATGTAATGATAGACATATATAGTCATAAGCTAAACTACTAGAATGTTTATACTCCTGTTGCAACACACGGGTAATTATCTAGTACTCCCTTCGTAAACTAATATAAAAGCATTTAGAATACTAAAGTAGTGATCTAAACGCTCTTATATTAGTTTACCAAGGGAGTACTTATTTGATTAGCTAGAATAGAAATACTTACAAAGATTATTTGGAGGATTTACAAACCAAACATGTCTGCCCCTTCCCATTGAAGTGGCAGCTCTAGCTAAGTTATGTCCATCTCCATTAGCTTCACGTTGTTCGTGTCCGAAGATGGACACCTGGAAACTCTGACGCCATGTTTAAACTTTCCTGATGATCATAGAGTAGTCTCCCCTTCTCCTTATGAAGCCTTCATGATTAATTTCTTTTACCACTTCTTGATAGTCCGACGCTACAAAGACTTTTTTATATGCATATTCTCAGCCATAGCAAGAGCTTCATGACATGCACACGCCTCCAACATTCCAGGGTGAACCAATCCCTGGAAGACAACCGTCGACGCCCACATAAACAATTTGTATTCATCTCTAGCAATGACTGCAACAACTCCAGTATTTGACAGTTTTGCCAAGGCCCCATCCACATTTTTTTGCAAGTCCTTGTGGTGGGGGGATCCATGGCAGCTTCACAGCCAGTCGCGCGTCAACACTCTCTCAGGTAGCAAAGATCGTAGTTCATCAAGGTACCTTGTTATAAACATGTGAGTTGACAGTGGCGATTGAAACTCCTCCTCATGAAGAGGCCGTCGCCTAGCCCACCATATAGCCCAGAGTGTGACAAGTACCTCAAAAAACTGCTCTTGGAAAAGAGTGCTACTGAGCGTGAACAACCAAAGTTTGTCTTCGGATACGCTCCTGCCCCATAGGGAGGGAAGACCTTGCCAATCTCCATGCAAAATCCGAAGTTTAGAAGGTACCCGAGTCCGCCAAAGCTTCTTCCAGCTCTTCTCTTGATCAAAACTGCACGAAACTTGTGCCCTTCCCTCCAACCAGTTCTCTCTCTGCTGCTTTGTCTCACAAATCATATGATATGCCAATCTGACTATAAATATGCCTCTTTTATCATACTTCCATGCCCAGAAGTCCGGCTAGACCGTATGCGACAATGGGATTCTCATAATCTCTTATATGTCCAATGGTAAGAAAAATTGCTCAAGGGTTGGGGTCTTCCACGTTCTGGTTGCTGGGCAAATCAATTCAGAGACCATATCTCAGGAGGGTTTGGACTATGATCACATATTGGCCACATATCGAAATTACGTGGGATCCAGTTCATCTCCCAAACGTGTGTCGATCTCCCATTGCCAATTCTTCTGATCAGACCTTGGCTGAGCATGTCCCGCCCCTCACAAAGAGATCTCCAAATTTGGGATATGTTGCTGCCAACTTGAGCTGATAGAATGTTGCCTTCTGAATAATAAACGGCCTTTAAGATCCGAGCACTAACCGAAAAAGGGTTTCCCCCCGCTTTGTATTCCAAAGCAAACCACCAAGTACACATCGCAATGCTGGGGCGAACAGCACAACAAGCCCAAAGAAAAAGAAGAAGAAAAAATGCCAACAACGGCGGCTCGACAAAGCGCGGATGACCCGCGACCGTTGCGCCCTCCGGAAACAAACCCCCACAGCCCGAGGCTCCGAACTACCGCGAACTAAGCAGCACCACCAAGAAGGGATGCGACGCCGACGACGCTGCTGCCCGGACAAGTCCTAGGGTTTTCCCCAGTACGCGGAGGGAGGTGGGGGATAGCTACTCCCGACACCCTCCAAGAAGGGATAGTGGCGCCCGTCAGTGTCACCGCATCGGAGCCGGACGAACCGGCAAGGATTTCTCCCGAAGGCAAACCCCACCAGCCAATCGGAGCCGACCAGCCAAACCACCGCCCAACAATGCGCCACCACGGTTGCGCCGCCACCAACACCGTCTCGCTGCGAACACCACCACAAGGCCAAGAAGAGCGGAGAGAAGATCTGAGCGACGGGAGCAGCAGCATCAAGGCCGAGCGGGAGGGAACCACCTCCACCGCCGTCGTGCGGGAGGCCCGCGCCTCCGGCACCGTCGCGGTAGCCGTCCGGACATGGCAGCGGGGCATACCAGGCCACCCCTGGCCCGGCCAGGCCCGAAACGGGCCCGCTAAGCCCCGCCGGCCACGCTGCAGCAAGCTGGCGTCGACGCCGCCAGGCCCCACCGATCATCGCCGCTCGCCACCGCCTCCCGAAGGCCACGCTGACGCCACGCCTGTCGCCGGCCCGCCCCGACCCAGATGGAGCCCAAAGGGCCCAGATCTGGGCCGAGCGGGCGCCGACGCGCTGCCCCGCCACCGCCTAGAGCTCGCCCTCGCCGCCGCGCAGGACCGCCGCCGCCTGAAGACACCGCCCGAGCCGCTCCG
>NC_057813.1:622966821-622973116 GCF_018294505.1 Triticum aestivum
AAGTGCCATCAAATAGGTGGGTATCGCTTGGATAAGGAATTTATATATACTCAAAGAGAATGCAAGTGAAGCTTAAATAGGTTGCAGATATTGCGGCCCATTTTGTGCGCGCTATTTTTTCCAAGATATTTCTAAAACATAAGTAATAAGTTATGTTCAAATATTTGTGTGTTAAAAATATTATACATACATACGATGATTAAAACATAAAAACATATAAATATAAATATGTGTATTATATATAAAATATTTAGTAAAACATAAGTAATAAAAACATTTAAGATATTTATAAAACATAAGTAATAAAATTATGTTAAATATTTGTGTATCAAAAATACTATACATACAAACGATGATTAGTAAACAAAAACATTTAAATAATATGTGTATTATATAAAAATATTAAGTTGATACGGAATTAAAATGTTTATTAAATAAATATGTTTAATGAATCCAAAAAGGATATACACTTGTGTCTTATATTTAAATTCTAGAAAATGAAGAATACAAACATTTACTAAATATTTATGAATATTTAGTTGTGTAATTTTTTTTACTCATGTGTTATATTCAATATATGTGCAATTTAAATATTAGCCAAGTTATAAATTATGAACACTTTTAATTATACCAACATTGAACTATACAAACTTGTGTATAATTGTTGAAATGTTTGTATAATTACAATAATATTTTTGAATTGTAATTTAGAAAACCAAATATGTATACACACATTTATATGACACACATGTTTACATAATACTTAGGTTTATAAAATATGTTACTCAATATTTTGTATCTTAAAAAAACATGTGCAAAATATATAATACACACATTTATATAAGATACGGGTTTTACAAATATCTTTAAAAAGTAGCACGTGCAAAATGGGCCGGAGTATACGCAGCACATTTAAGCTCCACATGCGTCCCCTTCGAGTACATATTAGGTCGATATTACACATTCAGACCTGAACTGTGGAGTGGCTATAGCGTCCACTACCAAAACAGTTGGCCGCAGGTTAATTTTCACATATATGTGCAGTACTGTGGTAGGGTTTTTCTGCAAATAAAAAGTATGAGGAGGTTTTGTTAAAAATGCATCGCTGCGGTTGACTTTTTCGGTGAATAAAAAAATATGAGGGTGTTTTTTTGTAAAAATATGTCACATCCAGTACCATCACTCACTAACAGGTGGGGCCATACACATGGATACGCCTGCATACACATACTATGATCATATCTGCACGCTTGAGTCAACTTAGATGACCACAAAACTGTATTTTAGAAGTTCTAGCACCAAACCGCAGACACATACACATGTTGTGATCATATATGCACGCTTATGTGATACAACTTCTATGATTCCCAGTGATATTACCTATTAGTCAACCTATGTGGAAACTGGTACCGAGATGATGTTGTGAGGTAAAATTTGAAGAAAGAAAGAAAATTTCTCGTGCGCTGCCTGACTGGTCGTGCGGGCTTGTGCTCGTTGCCTGGATCTCTCCTCATTGTCTAGCTGCGTAAGGACATGGCCGCAACACCGTGGATATGTCGACGCCAATTCTGCTACTCCCGGCGGCTGGTTGGCTGGCTCCGGCTCCTCCGCAATGCTCCGTGTGGCTGTGCCATAGTTTGCTTCAACCATGGATAGGGGCAGAGAGCTCAGAGCTGGATGCGAAGGAGAGGCGCGGCACCATGACTGCTATTTACCGCTTACACCGAGCAGTACGATACTGCTAGCTAACAGCGATCTCCCTCCAGGTCTGTCCCAATAGCGGAGTGGCCGAAGTACAGAGAAACATTGTTTTGTGAAGATCCTAGAACTTTTAGTTGTATTTTTCCTTTTTTGTTCTGTCCTTGGTACTGGTTTTCTTTTGGTTTTTCTTTTTATCATTTTTCTAAATTCTTTTGGTCCTGATTGTCCCCAATTCAAGATCTTTTTTTCGAATTCACAAATATTTTTTAAAAAAATTGACGAGTAATTTTTTAAATCCATGTAATTTTTTCGGTTTCCAAAATATCGGCCGATTAAAAGATTCATCGCTTGTCAGTGGTTCAACGCCAATAGTATGCCTTATCTTTAGTGTTTGTACTGATTTATCACTTTGACAAGCAATTAATTGAGAATCTAGCGATTAATCGGGTCGGTCAATGCGGTCAGAAACCCCAAAACTGGGCCTCCTCCATCAGCAGCCTCGCACACAACCTACATAATCTCCCGCTCAATAGGTCTTCCCGTGTTTGCTACAAAGACCTATGTTTATTTCGCGATTACTTGGACCTTGTTACCCGCAAAAAGAAAAAAGATACTTGGACCTTGTTAGTGTCTTTTTTGGTGTTTGGTTGTTTGCTAGCGAGAAGCCGAGAAATATGTTTATTTGTGTTTCCTCGGACCTTGTTATGTAACATACTAGTAATATCTATCATTTAATATGCAATGTTGTCCTATTTGAAACATGCAAAAACAAGACATGTGTGGTAGTGTTCTTCTATTTTTATTGTACTGGTCCATTTTATGTGATATGATATGATATCTAATATATACTGTTGTGATTCGCAAAAGAAATGTACTGTTGTAGTGTCATCCTATTTTTATCAAGGATACATCAAGATTGACGTATCAAGATCATATATAGAAGAAGCCAAGAACGGCCTATGGTTGTTACAACTTAGCCACAGCTCTCAAAGTCATTGACCCACATTAATTAAACCCATTAAGAGTCGCGTGAGTGGCGGCCAACCATCGAACACAATAAAAATTACATCGAGATTCCGAGATTCCGAGACCACCGAACAACTGCTAACGTAAACTGGGTTGTGAGTAGTGTCCGCTCTCTACCTTCTATACGAACGCCAACAACTACCGATGATATGAATTGACAGTAGCAAAATAGTGGAGTTTAATTATTATTTTTGTAATTTGCATGATTTCTACTTGCAAGTCACTGTATAACTTATTTGCTGTGGTGTGCAGTGGTGATGTGCCCGACTGATTTTTGAATTTTTACAGTCCCTAAATCTCTGAAACGTCCAGGTTTAGTGCATTTATTACACGTACAGTCTTGTTTTTGACTGAAACTATTTTGATTTCAGTCTTTATTTTTTGGTCTCGTGACAAAATGTACAAACGTACATTCATTAATCCGTTGTTTGTTTATCATACAAACATACATAAACGTGTGTCACGTCGTTACCGGATGAAAATTCTGATTGAAATCCAATTTACTTTTAGCTGATTGCAACAGGAAATGACACTCCCCGAAAGAAAGACCCGCGGCTGGGGTTTCAGTTAAATGGAACCGGGGAGGGCTCCCTGTTTTTCTAAAAAGAAAAAAGATCCGCCACACGAAACTACTTTCGCGCCGCGGTGGTGTGTGAATTACGTGACGAGGCGCTGCAGTGCCCGCGGCACCGGCGGCACGTAGACGTGGATGGCGCCCTCGAGCGCTTGCAAGACCTGCGCCATGGTTGGGCGATGTGCCTCCTCGTCCTGGATGCACCAGCACGCCACCCTGCACGCCCGCTCCAGCTCCTCCGGCATCACCTCGCCGTGCAGCCGCGGGTCAGCCACGGCGCCCACCTCTCCTTCGACAACCTTTCCCGCGGCCCACACGGGGAAGAAGGTCAAGGACTCCCTCGCCCCAGTCCCTGCCGCCTCCACCTCGCCATATCTCTCGGAGTTACGTCGTCCCGAGATGAGTTCGAAGAGCACCATGCCGAAGCTGTACACATCCGCCTTGGCACTGATTGGCTGCCCGGAGATCCACTCTGGTGCGAGGTACCCTATGGTGCCTCGCATCGTTGTCAGTGCACGGCTGAAATCCCTGCCCAACAGCTTCGCCATCCCAAAGTCGGCGATCTTCGGGGACATGTTCTCGTCCAGCAGGATATTCTCCGGCTTGATGTCGCAGTGTATGATGCGCTCGCGGCAGCCGTCGTGCAGATAGGTCAGCCCTCTCGCCACGCCAAGCATGATACAGTATCGGTCGTTCCAGCTCGGGCATGCGTTGCCGCCGAAAAAGGAGCCGTTGAGGGAGCCTCTGGGCATGTACTCGTACACGAGCATCTTCTGGTCACCCGACGAGCAGAACCCGAGGAGACGGACGAGGTTCACGTGCTGGATGAGCCCCAGCGTGCTCACCTCCGCCCGGAACTGCTTGTCACCCTGTCGCGCAAGACTTTCCAGCTTCTTCACAGCCACTTGGACTTGGGTCGTGTTGCCTCCCTTTTGCTGCTTCAGGACCCCGCGGTACACCGAGCCGAAGCCTCCGCCGCCCAACCGCTCCGAGAAGTTGTTGGTGGCGGCACGGAGGTCGGCGTAGCTGTACACAGCCAAGGAGGATCCATTCTCGTTCTCCATGTACACAACTAGTCTTCTCCGGGCAAGGAGAATCCTCCAGGCTAGTATGACCGACGCGCCCAATGCTGCTACACCGGCCAGTGTGATGCCAAAGACAAGCCATAATTTTGTCCCACCTTTCTTCCCGTGTACGCTATGGAGATCTTGCAATGCTCTTTGTGAAAGCCGGAGATAAAAGTCTGACCCGGGGCTGCTGGAGTCCGGGAAGAGCTGCTCAAGGTTGCGGATGTCTCCGTGCCAGACGGAGCAACCCCCGGCTCCGGCGGAGAAGGCGTATGCCTGGCATGAACAGTTCTTTTGGCAAGCCGACTCACACTCTGCTTTGCTCTGGGCGGCGGTCATGGCGAGCGGCTCGTCCGGGAGCTTCACGTCTGGCAGTGCTAGGAACCCGTCCGTCGTCGACCCATTGTGCGCGCACTTGAGCGGCGAGCTCCGGCGGCACCCGCCGCTCCAGTCGCTGAGCGTCCAGTCCCTCTCCGACACCGGAGCGAACCCGGGCGGGCACCGGCACGGCAGCTGGCTCCTCTGGTTGCAGACGCCGAACGTGCCGCAGAGCGCGTACGCGTCGCACTGCACGGTGGGCGCCGCCCAGAACAATTGCCAGCTCCGGCTCGCAGGCACCCAGACGAACTGCTTCTTCTGGCCGTTGAGATCGAGCACCAAGCGCGTGATGGTCGCGTTGTCGGCGAGCACGGTGGTGGTGCCCCGGAACGCCGGCGTGTCGACGAACGTCGTGTTGTAAAGGTTGGTGCCCCGTCCGGTCGCCGCTCCAACGTCGCCCTTCCAGCGGCCGCCCGTCCAGACGCCGCCGCGCCAGTACATGCGGGACCGGTTCCACAGCATGAAGAATTCGGCGGTACCATTGGGGTCCAACGTGTCGTAGAACATTCCCGGCGCAGGGTCCTGGGCGTTCCGCCATGACGTCAGCGCCTGGTACTCACCGGTGAGCTTGTTCTCCCCGAGCCACGCCCCCGGCAAGTACGTGTCCGTGGGGTGGTCGAAGCTCTGCCACAGCACGTTGGAGGTGTTTGCGCCGTCGACAAGGGCCAGGTTGCCGTTGTCGCGGATCTCCGCTGTGTTGTTTGAGCCTGGCGACAAGGAAGAAGAGAGGTTCGAAGACCACACCACGACCGGCGAGGCGGAGTCGCTGGTGCGACCGACGAGCTCGAGGTTGCCGTCGTCGGCGGAGACACGGAGCTCGGCGGAGGCGAGGCCAGACAGAGGACTCGCGCGGTTGCCGACCCAGACGACGGTCTGGCCGGGGATGTTCTTGTACCAGATCCCGAGGTAGAACCTGCCGTCGGAGCTACCGGCCGGGCTGAAGAGGCCGAGCTCGAACTTGCCCTGTGCCGAGACGAGCGTGTCGTTGCCCCGCAGCGGACGCGGCGCCGAGAGTGTCGCGGCTGCACCCACTGCAGGTGCAGGGGCGAAGCACAAGGCAAGGGCCAAGAAAGTGGCAGTGATGAGCGGCATGGTGATGGTGGAGCGCTTCCGTTTGCAGGGTGCAGCCGAATTTACAGGTGAATAGCGGAGACGGGTCGCGAGCGACACATGCGTGATGACCCCGGCACATTTTTCCGGTCAAGTTCTGCTGCTCCGTCAAGAAAGGACAAGAGAATAGTTCCAGATAGGAAGTTTGAGAGCGAGAAGTGGGGACAAGAGGCAACTAGTTTCAACGAATCGCTGCTGTAGCGCTGAATTTTAGTGCGTGGAATGCCATGGGGGGCCAGAGCTTTGCCGCAAGACTGCGAGTCCACCATGGTGACGTGCAAAGCAGCTGGAAATTTGGAATCACCTTGGCCCATGCTAGGACCGACGGGCAAGAGTGTCGTTCTAAACAAAATAGGATGACCACACTTCAACGGAGCTTCACCATCGGCGGGCCCATACGAGGACCGACGGGCAAAAGTGTCATTCTAAATAAGAAAAC
>NC_057813.1:622973444-622978946 GCF_018294505.1 Triticum aestivum
TGCAAAGAAACTTTTACCAGCAACTTTTGACTACTAGACGAGGGTGCCAAGCAGGAATGCTCGGCGAATGTTGTCCTCAAACAGCTTTGTTTGACAAACGCCGATAGATACTACACGGAGAGCAGCCGTTCTGGACACGGCCATATCTGTCACCAGGCTGAATAAAAGAAGCGTGGCAGCCCGTCCACATTTCACACACGATAGCAAGACTTTTCGAGACGGTGTGGTGATCAAGAAAAGCGATGACCGGTCCATGTCAAACACTGGCAACGTTTACTCATTTGGATACGGGCATAACTTCTCCTGACGTGATTAAACTAATAACGGTGAACATTTGCGACACGCGGCCGGCATGATTTTTTTCTTTTGCGGGTGGCATGATTTAAAGTTAAAATACCACTCCCTTCCTCCGTCCCAAAATAATAGTCGCTCCGTTTGCAGTACATCTATTTGATCGACAGGTTTATGTTGAAACTCACCCTCAATCACATCATATTCCGAACGTCCGTGCCATAAAAAACTGATAGCTGAAGATATGTCTCGTACACTTGATTTTCTTTATTTCTAGGACACCAATAGCATGACACAAACTCTTTTACTAACTCAAGATTACCTGGCAGTCTAACCATGATCAGTTTGTGACTGTACACGCACAACAGCCAGCGTGAGCTCATCTCATTCATAGCTGCTAGAAAAATTTTATGTTATACTAGTACCTTGTGCCAGGAGGTCACATGCATCAAATAGGTCCATACGTCTAAAAACATTGCCGTCCTTAATAATACTCCCTCCACAACTATTCCCTTCGTCTCATAATATAAGATCATTTTTCGAGCTATGTTAGCTTGAAAAACTATCTTATATTATGGGACGGAGGCATTCTAATTTAAATCGGATGTATTGGATGTTCTAACATTTTTCTGAATCGAATTTATATAGACATTTTCTAGTGCTTTTATTCACTCATTTCAATCTGTATGTGGTTCATACTAAGATATCCAGCACATCCTGTGATGCATGCAAAGAAAGAAAACGTTCGGTCATTATTATACGCAAAGGAGCGACCAAGTCTGAATCTTGACGCCAGTGAAGCTGTCGATAGTCATGCCCAATTGTCGCCGTGTGCAGCCGCACATTTCTCTAGATACACCTGGTACGTATGTTCTCCTCAAACACCATGCATGCTCGGCGAATTCAGCTAGGTAGGAACTGAAATTTCATATGGCGGCCACAAGCCTGCAACAAAGCAGACTGTCATTGAAGCAGTTTCCCACCCATCCAATGGAATGCAATGGACAGGAGATGACAACAATTAGCAACCAAGAAATAAGGCATCATCAAGACATCTCATCCATAAAATTTGAAGATGCAGGGAAGCAATGCTGCGTGGCCACGACATCCAGAAGTATAACCAAAATTTTGATCAAAATACCAGTAGTGTATGCTTCAGCGTCGTTGCGGTGTAGATATTGCTCCCACGATCACGAGAGATCATCAGGCGGATATGTGGAACAGCTTTCCAGCTCTCACCAAGGGCAGGCTTTGGAGCTCCGTTCCCGGCGACCATATGATTCGTTACCTAGAGTAACACAAAATGGTTGGTTGATGGATAGATATGGTAACTGCATTGTTTTTGTTTCACATCTGACCGAAATTCAAAAATTCTAACATCTAAACCTAATAATCCGTGAATGCTTGCAGGTAGTCAATTGAGAAAATTCGAAGTGCAAGGCTTTCTTCTTTGATAAGATACAATTACAAGATTTTTCACTATTCTCTCCAACGATTATGGCTCTCACTGGGGACATGAAACCTGACAGACAGGTAAATTCAGGGACTGCAGCTTAATATAAACCAGAATATGTACATAGACAAATAAATCCTACTCAACAATTTACCCACAAACTACCCTCTGATAAAGTAAACAGAAAAAAATTAACAGATGAAATGAGACTTCTCCACATCTTGTTCTCCAATAAGATGGCATACTTAATTACTAAATAGAATTGGTTATTACAAACAAGAAATACTAAAAGAAAAAAGGCTAGTTGAACAACAGTCGAACATGCTTCTTGATTTTCTCCAGGAGATTCATGGTGACACTGAATAAAGTATGGGTGGCTTTCACAAAAAAAAAAGGTATAACGATGCTTCATCTGAGACTAAGTGATAAAAAGTTGAATCCATGTGTTCGCTCCAAATATCAGAACTATGCTCAAATCGAAATGGATGACTACCAATCAAGTTAGAGCAGGCGGAATTACCAGAACAGATAGATTGTGCTTATGTGCCAACTTCTTAAGAATCATCGCCACTGATATCATCATCGACCGCCCTGCTGGGTTTAATACAAGTTCACAGAAAAGAAACAGCATTTCTTTTAGTTCAGGTTACACTTCAAAGAAGTAATGATGCCCCTCTCAACAAGCAATCAAGTCAGCAAATAATGTTTTTAGAACTCAAATTATTGACAAAGACCCAGTGAACTATTATAAATTCAAATTATCAATGCCAGGCTGCATATTTGTGAATTAGTTGTGCTGTGTTGTTTAAGTTAATGATTGGAAACAATCTATCTTGCACAATCTGATCGCTACACCAATTTTCTACATTTCGCAACTCAAGAAATTGTATATGTTATGTCTCTCTTGGGACATTGACCCTTAAGACGTGAGTTAGTTCTAGTATAGCTAAAGTGCTAAACTGCATCATATAATGTACAAAAGAATAATTAATCAGACAAGGCTATGCAAGAACCTTGTGAATTCTTCCCGCCGATAATGGGAGCAAGTAGAGATGATACCGAGTCAATGATAAGCAGGCATATCCTGTTACTGCCATTAGTTACCTATTAAGCTTGTGACATGTGAGAAAAGAGTTTAGGATAATAAAAAGGGAGATTGAAGACAATCCTATATCCCTTCATACTAACCTTGCCATTCAATGAGACTTCAAGTCGATCTAGTACTTCAAACAAAGCAAATATATCAAATACAGACTCACAAATGATATTGCTCATGACCCTCTTAAGCCTCACATCCTTTGGCTGCATGTTGGAAATCGGGTGCTTAGAAATCACATGGTCAAGAAGTTTCTGGGTAATCTAATGATTGCCAAAGTAAATGCCATTCTACTTACACCACAAGAATGGAAAAAGATATGATAACTCCCTGAAGAGTGAAGACAATAGGTAGGAGCAGGGCAGGAACATGGATCCCTGGTTTATTACTAACCTCTTTGATCAAAGAGATGGGAAGTTCATCAAGAATATGAGCAATTCGGGTAGGGGAGAATGAATTACTAGTATCCAAGTAGAGAACAACACCCATGTGCCTAGCTGCAACATGTGCAGCAGAATATAGACAGACCTGCAGTTGTTGTGCATAAGTACATGGAGTAAATAACAGCTTATGCATGATAAGTAACTCTGCAGTTTTTCGATGGCACAATGTTCACAATCACAGGTAAGCACATTAGCCATCTTGAAGTTGAGAAAGCTCAATCATGTTATCACCTGCGTTTTACCAGAAGATGACTGGCCGGTTATTTCTGTCAACTGGCCTTTGCGCAGCCCACCTCCAAGAAGCGTGTCAATGCTGGGAATTCAGGACATGATAAATTACAATATATTCCACTACTTGCTAAGACTGTGTGATTTTCTGCATGATGATGGGGAGGTTCTCTCGACAGAGATCAGCTGCTCATTCGAGGTTCATGACACGGGGCATCAATTGACAGGGAACCAAATGATTACATTCGAGATAGGAGTACCCTTCAAGTCCGGTACGGAGGAAGTGTTTTCTTTCTGCCGCGTCTTTGAGCAGCTGCATCCCATCCGACCATAGTATGCACCGATCTTCAACGTGAGGTTGCTCTTCATTCATGTCCTGTATCATCTCACAAGTGAAGCAGTGAAAAAACTTGAAATGCTCGATGCATAAACACAGTCGTATTACAGTTCGATTTCGGCTAAAGATTTGAAATGTTCAATGCATCAGTTATCTGTTTGGAGA
This sequence comes from Triticum aestivum, assembly GCF_018294505.1. Taxonomy (NCBI): domain Eukaryota; kingdom Viridiplantae; phylum Streptophyta; class Magnoliopsida; order Poales; family Poaceae; genus Triticum; species Triticum aestivum. The sequence continues at coordinate 622,977,458 of NC_057813.1, forward strand.
TAGAAATTACCATGTGAGCTCTCCCTCCCTGTCCAAAGCGGAGCAGCAGGCCAACAACTCCCCTGCGCGAGTGGACGAGCAGTTGCGCGAGAACCCTGTCCTCCACACCTCCTCCTCCTCCTCCTTGCGTGTCTCTCGGCGTCGGCGCTCGGGGTCGGAGGTGCGGGCGGCAGCCACTAGCCGACGGAGGCCAGGGAGCACTGCCGTCGTGCCGCGCCGTCGCAGGCGGGGGAGCCAGAAAGGGGAACAGGCAGTGGCGGGGCAGCAGTACGGAACGGGGCGCGGATCGCGCGGTCGTAGCTTGGAGGCGGGGAGACGGGAGCGGGAGGGGAGCAGGAGGAGGGCGGCGGGGCGGCGGTCCAATGGCGGCGCGGCACAGCACAGGCGGCGGCCGGCGGGGTAGGGAACACACTCGCAGCGCCTGCCTCCGTCGGCTTAGTGGGCCTCCCAGTGCGTGCCTTAGTGGGCTATTGTAGTTGGGCTGGACCCCAGGCCGTTTTTACCATTGGATTACAGTCCCCCTCAAATAAAAATGTCAATAGGTTTCAACGAATGGTAAAAACGGCCTGGGGTCCATTTCGACCTTCCGGGTCTTCTACCTTTCAAAAATTCAGGAAATCTAAAAAATTAAGAAAATGTAGAAAAAACTAAAAAATATAAGAAAAACAAAAATATGTCAAATTAAGGGAAAATACAGAAAATGTAAAAGAGACAAATTGTCATATGGATAAATATAGTTCTTTTGTAAAACAAAAATTATTTAAACTCCCCTTGAAGATGAACCCGATAATAAGACAGAAGAGTACAAAGCTACTTGCTCAAAAAAGAAAATTATAAAAGAAACAAATACAAAAGGAAAAAGAAATTCATGGATCATCCTTGATCCATGGCAGGCCGGTCTTCGACCAGGCCTTTTATCCATGTGTTGTGAGGGGCTAGAAATTCGTGCCCGTGGGCCGGCCCATTTCGCCAGGTTTCTTCCACCTCGTGGATTCTTCCCCGAGCAAAGACAAACGTTACTCCTTTCTCCCTCTCGGGCGGACCCTTCTCCCGTGGACGCGGCGGCGACGACACCGACGCCGGCGGGGAGAGGGACGGCGCAACCGAGACGGTAGCGGCGTCCCTCCTCATCCCATTCCCCCTCCCCCTGTCCAACCGGCGGCACCGCATCCAACCACAGCGGCGTGAGCTCGGCGGTTACAAGGAGTGGCGACCGCAACAACCCCGTCGCCGGCGTGCTTCTCCCCCGACGCTGGACTGGTCAGGCTCCGCTCCTCCCTCTCTTCTTCATTCCCCCCGCTTGTCCTCTTAATTTCTATTCTCTCTGGTTCATTAAGTTTTAGTGTTCTTGGTCTGGTTCTTTGGATAATTTCTAGGGTTCTTGGTCTGGTGGCAAGATTCGTCGTATTTGTCAATACAACTTAGCTCATATGTCTTCTAGACCCCTGTTCTAGGATCTGAGCTCTCTCTTGTCTCTGAATTCAACTAA
>NC_057813.1:622979349-622980089 GCF_018294505.1 Triticum aestivum
TTTTGACTCTGATCTTGAACTACAGGGTTGCAATGTTTTGGCATCAACACTTGTAAAAAAAATTAGCAGGAGAATGAAGATTATATAAAAAAATGTCTTACTAGTGGTAAACAAGCATATAATTCCTCCCAGGTAGTAACAATAACTTTATTGAGGGGATGGTTAAGCAATGCTAGAAAAAGATAACATGATGAAATTAAAGTTACACAAACTTATGAAGGTGGGGCTGTATCTTTTTTTTAGAAACAGCACAACAAGAACAGTTTCAGTACTTTTTGTAGCAACGTCAAACATTCTGATGATTTTGTTGGTCAAGATTCATATCCAAATAATTGCACAGCTGCCTACATCGCTGCTGGCGCAGTCACATGTTAAGCCAGCTTAAACCAGAGGGACACTTGAGCTTGCGCTAGATTGTGGTCACATGCCAAGCTAGCTTAAACCAGAGGCATTTGAGTTTGTGCTAGATTAATGTATGTAGCTGTTTAATTTAAACTACCTGATGCATGCAACTATCAGTATTCTACAATCTACATATGCTTGTGCGGTTGTGTTTGTGCCCATACAACTGAAGGTCTGAAATCTTTTTTGTTTAGAGTGCCAGCCAATTTTTTACAACTGGTTATTAGGTGTTTCAATGCCCAGCTATTTGCCCTTATGTCATATTATAGGTTATGCATTTCTGAAATCTTGTGTCATTTGGTTCAGGAAATGATCTTGTCTTTGTCAATGGCTCACTG
>NC_057813.1:622980299-623012628 GCF_018294505.1 Triticum aestivum
GTTCTCCTTATATTATGCTTTCTTCTGTTTATCAACAACGGAAAATATAGGATTGAAGTGCCCTTAGTTTCAGTTGTAGAATCAGTCAAAATATGCCTCTTTGTGTTTTAATGTAGACATATATCCTTTCCTTCGTGTGAGATGACAAATATATCCTTTTCCTTTTGTGAGATGACAGATATGCTTCTTTATGTTAAAAACACCACCTTCCTCTTGGCAATATTTTTCTGCTGATGATTGGAGATCGACTTGGTACCTGTCACCAAGTTCTGTTTCTCTGATGTATATCTTGTCATTATTTCTCTACTGACTTGATTGTTGATTGCAGAAGGAAAGACTGCTATTACGTACATTGTTTCTTTGTTCATGTATACATTCTTCTGTGTACTAATTGCCCTTCATTGGCAATATAGTGCATCAATCATCACGGAAGTGCATCAATCAATACAGATGGACCATATCCAACGCAGATGATGCATCTTTGCCAGATGATAGAAATTTGTATTTGCTTCATCTGCGTTGGACATGGTCCACATCTTATTGTGAATTTGCTGACTGTACTAGCCAGAAAAAAATACACAAAGTTCCATTCTTCACGAGGTTGGAGGATGGAAACATATAAGTTGTTACTGTACATTCATTTGATACTCTGATTTGTCATGTTCAGTACATTCCTCCCTCCCAGTCATCAGTCTATACTTGCTATTTCCATGTCCATTATGGCACTTGTTATTTTCTGTAGCCGCCAAGACAACAAGGAATTTCAAATGCATATATAACAGAAAATGTATTGTAAACATGTCCAACATAAACTTAGAAGCGAAAATTCCTATCCTTAGCTCATGCTTTACTATTATGTTCTATGTAGGCAAATCCACAGTTAGAGCTAGTATCAACAATGTCAATTCCTGGTAAGGCTAGCAATATGCAGCAGCTAGTCCCAATGGCACCTACTGCAAGGGTTTCTGGTGGTGAACTAGTGGCGAAGGCTTCTGTTGGTGACAGTGGAAAGCAGCTGGTGCTGGTGGAGGGTGGAGGAAAGAGCTCAGGAGGGGTCAAGCTACGGGAGGATGAGGAGGACCTAGAGGTGAAGCTAAGGCGCATCATGGAGAATGTCCCCGTCCGTGTCAGCAACACCTCTGGGTCCTCAGCTGGTTCTGGCTCTGGTGACTTCCACCAGGTACTCTTTCTGCCTCCCACCCTCTCACAAGTGGAGAATTCAGCTAAAATGAGTGTCAGATTGAACCAATTTTTTTATCTTTTCCTTATTATGCAGATGGGACTCACATATAACTCTACATTATGGCTATGATGAGATTTAAGCACTTGACTAAATTTTGTGTATGCTGTTATGCAGTCGACTATACCAAAACAACAATATGTTTAAAATTTGCTCAATTCTTGAATATCTAGAATACAAGTTGGTGTGGATTTTAAGGTAAGATCACTGAATACGAAAAATAAAAAGAATATGTTTTGCTGCATCACTTAAGGCTGACGAATGACCACAGTTTGATAAAAGGTGAAGGTCTATTAAGTTATGATGTGATAGAAGAGAAGGGATCAGATACAAGATCTTTGTATTTGTGGCTTAGCTGCGACCATAGGCATTATCACATGATAATGGGAAGTTTCAGTGGCTTATGAGTGCTGGAACGGAGGCCAGAATTGCTACCAGCCTACCAGGAGAAGATTTAGTGTTTTGCTACTCACAACTCTTCATTTGAGTTATTAAAATGAAGTGTTGCTGTTGACTTGTAGGCACAATCCTAGTTTAACTTTAAAACTGCTATTGACTTGTGTGTGGGTTCAGACATGCATACAATCACTCTGAGTGACTGGGTGGGACAAAGGTTGTCATTATAGCAGTGGAGATTGTCTTGCTGGGACTGTACACAAGTTCATTTAAATTCTGCTCTCTTTGAGACTCGTGATAATAATAAACTCAGACATATTTTGTCCGTCATGTTTGTTCACCAGAATTCTTATCTCACATCCTTGTTTCGTGTAACATCGTAGCAGCTGAAAATCATGATATATGTATTTGATTCCTCCTGTTCCAGCATTCACAGAGCTAGAGCAATTCTTTTCTTGATGTGTTCTCAACCATCTTATTTATTGATCTTTTTAGGAACAAATCTAGGTCCAGATTTCTCAAGTTTCATGACATCAATATTTTCGAGAACTAGAATGGAAATACATTGGTAGTTAATAATCTGGTGTTTTAACTGTAAGCACTCTTGTTTTGACAGTATCGGCAAATGAGGAGAAGGGAGCAGGACCGAATAACGAGGATGGAGCGTGATTACGAAAAGAGGAAACAGGTGGCTGAGTTCAATCTGCGGAGGGAGGAAAGACTAAAAGCAGCCGAGGAGCGTACAGCCAAGAAGCGCCTGAAACGCCAAAAGAAGAAGCAGCGTAACAAAGAAAAGCGGGCTAAACCAAACGGTGGTGGCGAGGAAGAACCCAATCGCGGAGTACCTAACCGAGTCGAGGAGTCCTCAGACGACGACGAGGGTTTGGATTACGAGGGCGACGACAAGTTTAAGCAATGCACATAAAGTTGCTGTTAAACTGCAGACTGCCATTCCTTGATATTGATTTTCACCAGTAGACATTCTGAATGGTGTGGAAGGCTGTCAGTCACTCCATGGTTTGGCTGTGGGCATGAATATACTAGATTGTAGTAATAGAGGCTTGGAAACATATTAGATTGGGGCATTGGGCCCTCTGTTAGTTTTCTGGAAACGCTTGTCTGCTGTAAGATGAACAATTGGATGCCAGTGGGCATTCTACTGGACGGTACATGGGGATGGGGCATTGGCCTCTTGGTTATCAATTACTCCCTCCACCTGGAAAAGCTTGTTGCGGTGGTAATTTTGCAATTTAGCCCTTGTATAATCCACGACACAACCTGCGCTCCACTTCTTTCTCCTCTTCGTCACCGTGCTCTGAAGCCGCTGGGCCTTGCTCCTCCCTCCCCTACCCACGCCGCAGGCCGCCTTGCTCCACCCCTCCCACCCGCCGCTGCGTTGCTTCCCCCTCGTTCCCCATGGCGAACACAGTGAGAAGGTTGGATTTTTTTTTCGATCTGCCGTCAGACGGCGGCGAGCCGGAGCTGGTCCTGCCCGTCATCGACCACCTCCTTGTCGGTTGGCTGCCGTCGACCACAAAGCCGCCCCCGACTGCATCTGCTCAACTCCACACCAAGAGTAGTAAAGATCGAGAGGCAAGCATCGAATCATGTAACCAGAAGGTGCTCCTCTTCGCCTGATAATATGGGCTAACTGAATTTATATCCCTAAGGCAAACCTTAGTTAAGTGTAAATGACAATTTATATCCCTGATTTATTCCCTTAGTGTGAATGGACTAAGGGAAGCATTCCCTGTTAACACGGAAACTTCATGTCAACAGTATACAACAACACTTAACTGAATTTATATCCCTGATGACAATATGGACTAGAAGGTGCTCTATATTGAACCGAGATTAAATTCAGAAAAAACACTAAACTGATTTTATACAACACTTTACTGAATTGACAATATGGTCCTCAATTTATAACACTTAATTGAATTTATACAACAACACTTAACTGAATTTATAAAGCAACACTTAAATTCAGAGAGTGTAATTAACAGTATGCCTGTAGATTAAGGACTACCGTGCTGTTCTCAGTCTCACGAAGAACTGAGCTTGAGCACATTGAACTGAAGACAAGTGTGCAGTATAGGTTGTCAACTTGCGACAGGAGTAGAGCTTGTTCAGTGTACAACCAATTAGTGGCAGGTTCTTCATCATATTGCACCTGAAATGCTCTCAGTTTAGTGTACATCCAAGTCAAATGGTCTTCAGGATAGATCTTGAAAGAGAATCTAGTTTTCTAGGGGAATATTTAGTCAAGACAAATTCAGAGATTATTGGCTTCACGGGAATCTGTTTCTGCACAAGGCACCTTGTTTTGTTTCTATAGTTAGATTGGATTCGTCAAGCCAGTACTGAATAAAAATTGTTCAGTTAAAATGGTCATTTTAAAATACTCCTAGTAGTTGCACAAGCAGTACTTGCTGTTCAGGAAGTGATCAAACCTTACAAGGAAATGATCCAGCAATGATCCTTACAAGGATGATTCAGCAATGATCCTTACAAGGAGTAGTTCGTTTGGTCAAAAATACAAGTTTAATCTGCACTAGAAATGCCGGCTGTTACAACACTTCAAGTAGTGACCATGCTTTTCTCAAACCAGAAACGCTGCCACAGCAGCGAAAACGGCTGCCATGGCAGCCAAACCAGAAATGAATACTGAAAACTTATGATAGCTCCTTTCTCCATCAGGCAGAATTATAGTAGTACGTGAAAACATGGCCACATAGATCGTAAACATGGTCACATGATTGAGCATCGCCACATAAAACATGATTGAGCATGATTGCAAGTGTGATAACATAGATCCTAAACACACATGAAAATACTGTTCCATTGTCAATTGCCATAGATCCTAAACGTTGTCATTGTCAATTGACTTTACTGAATATACATCAGTATATTTGACTTTACTGATTACAACAGTATATGCAACTCATACACGACAGTATATTTGACTTTACTGAAAATCCAGTATACTGTAACTTCAGTTAAGTGTAAATGATTTTTTTTTTGTTTCTCTAGCACCGAATTGCTTCCCTTAGTGTAAAATCAGTTAGCACATTATTCTTCTACTCCTAAAATTCAGTTAACATTTGGTTAACTGAATTCAGTGTAAACTCAGTTCCTGTGGAGTACATTTGGTTATCACCGGTGTAAATTCAGTTAATTCCTAAAATGAAAAATAAATACTCCTTACTAATAGACCTTCTATAGTTCTATATATCTAGATGATGCAAAGACCAGTACTGTCCCATTTTCGAAAGTATGATCAATGCCTACAGTACGCGTGGACAAGGACAATTGTGCTAGTTAGCTGAATGACAAGTGAGCCTAAGCAGACCAAAGCTGTATCTTATTGAACGTAATTTATATTTTATCAAATACTCCCTCCGTCAGAAATACTTGTCGGAGAAATGCATAAAAATAGATGTATCTAGAATTAAAATACGTCTACATATATCCATTCCTCCGACAAGTATTTTCGGACGGAGGGAGTACAATGACTAGAAATGAGGTTGACAGTGGATTTCAATGACTCGGTCTTTCATATGGACTTTTGAAACAACTACCCACTACCCATATGATCTTGAAAATGGTCTCAAGTTCTCCCCAAAAGTACTTTTGGAATATAAGAAAGACCCTCTGCCACAGAAAACTTGTTTCTGACGTCTTTCTTCGTCTTGTCTCCGTGAAACCTTCTCATGCCCCTGCTTACAAACTTTTTCTTCCATGGATGACTAAACTAACCGAACATGAAGTTTTTGCTCCCGAGTTCAAATGCATCTTATGAAGAAATAAAAACAAATAGCTAAATGAATCAAAAAAATCTGAAATTTTTCTGGCAGCAAACAGTATTCAATGTTGTACATATATGCAATTTCTGTGAACAAAAAGCACTCCTAATGATCCGAGAGAAAAATAAATTGGTGCTTTTTTTTAAGGGAATTAACTTGCTGCTTACTTTATTAAACGTTTTCCCAGAGCTTCATGAATGTGATTTCACCATCAACATCTGCATGTTTGTTGAAAAATTCAGATTTTTTTGAGTTCTTTTAAAATATTTTTGGACTTTGCAGTTTATACTTTATACAGGAGCGTTTGACGTGGAGTATGTGCGTCACCATGGTGGACTCTCATGCCACGGACTAATTCAAAGCCCTTACCTTTTTTCATAGGCGAATGCACGAGCAGTAGAATTTAACAAGCAGTAAAATACGCCGGGGTCATCACGCATGTGACGCTGGCGAGAAGATGGTTTTTCTTGCCACCCGTCTCCGTCGTTCACCTGCCTCTAAATTCGACTGCACCCCCACTCATAATTTATGGCAGGTGATCACAGCCACCATCACCATGCCACTGATCACAGCCACTTTCATGGCCCTTGCCTTGTGCTTCGCCCCTGCACCTGCAGTGGGTGCAGCGGCGACACTCTCGGCGCCGCGTCCGCTGCGGGGCAACGACACGCTGGTCTCGGCACAGGGCAAGTTCGAGCTCGGCCTCTTCATCCCTGCTGGCAGCTCCGGCGACAGGTTCTACCTCGGGATCTGGTACAAGAACATCCCCGGCCAGACCATCATCTGGGTGGGCAACCGCGCGAGTCCACTATCTGCTGTCGCCTCCGCCGAGCTCCGTGTCTCCGCTGACGACGGCAACCTCGAGCTCGTCGGTCCCACCGCTGCCTCCACCTCGCCGGTCGTCGTGTGGTCTTCGAACCTGTCGTCTTCCTTGTCGCCGGGCTCAAACAACACGGCGGAGATCCACGACAACGGCAACCTGGTCCTTGTCGACGGCAGCAACTCCTCCAACGTGCTGTGGCAAAGCTTCGACCACCCGACGGACACGCTGGTGCCAGTGTTGGTTGATCTCGGCTCTGACCGGGTAAAAAGTAACGTTAAGGGGATGGGCCACGAACCAACGTACGTGGATGTGACCCCAACAGAATCGTCCTGATCGGGGGCACCTCTAACCGACAGATGGTTTTGGTCCCCTGTTGCCATCACACATATAAAGGGTAGGGCCTGGATACCTATGAAAACTGAGTTCACGTACATGATATCCAGCCCCTTAATTCCCGCAAACCCTACCGATCTAGGGGTGTGCTGAAGCAATGGGAAGGCTGTTTCCATCGCCGGCCACCGCAAGGCTGTGCTGGCGGCTTCCCGCTGCCACACGCGAAGCTCCTGGATAAGCTGCTGCCTCTCCACTACTACATCATCATGGTGCCACTGTTGCTGCTCATCCTCGCCACTGGAGATCATGGGCTCCGATGTGCCTGCATAGAACAAGCCTGTAAGATCTCACGAACCCCTCTGTTAATCATATCCTGGTGATCTAATGCTAGGCAAATGGTCTTATTGCAATAAACCTAAAGCCTTATTTCTAACATTGGTATCAGAGCTAGTTTAATGCCTAGATTAGATCCCAAATCAAGTTTAAGGATGATCTGTTCAAGTTGATAGTCATTATACGTCCTAATGCTTTATGTATAAGACTACTGCCCTCTAATAAGTTAATGATCTAGGATTGAAGTAAATTGTTTTCGTTAAAGCCATAATTGCTACGGGTTAGTGCTGATTGGATAATGGTCATGTTCTCTCTATTCGGTTAATGTAGTCATGCTTCCGCATTAGGTGTATCTTTAATTAGCACCTGTTTACACCCGCTTTGACAATCAGAAGGAAAAGGGGATCAAGAATGCATAATCAAGATTAATTCCCCAACTTCCAGAAACCCTAGCCATCAAATCCACAATTTTTTTTGTAACAAGAATTAAAGAAAGGGGAATGGATCTGGGGGCTCACCATATGACGCCGCATCAACGTCCCCACCCTCCGGGGTCCGCACGGCCGACGCCGTGCACGGACGCCGGTGCCGCGACGCCGCTGTCCCTCGGGCCACCGTGCGGGATGAATCGATCCGTCCCCTTTCTTCCTGCTTATGGACGTGTGCGTCGCATGGCCGTCGTGTCTTGCACGCCTCCATCACCTCGAAAGGGTCGCGCCGCCGCTCGTGTGTGTGGCCGTCCTCGCCGTCCCCTAAAGCCGCGGTGGCCGGCGAGTCCCTCCCCACCGGACGAACCGTCGGGCGCGCGCGGACGCAGAGGCCTCGTTCGACGGCAAAGCGCGCGGGATCCAATCCGCTGCACGCTTGGCCGGCGCGCGGAGCTGCCGCGCCGCCATGGCTGGCGAGCTCCCCGGGCCGCCGCTGTTGTCGCCGCTCTCTACGGGAGCGTAAAGATCGGGGGAGGAGGAGACAAATGTGCTAGGGTTCCCACCGGCAGATTTTTTGTTCTGGCTGGGGATGATCCGGCTGTCGACTAGATCGAACGGCTTAGATCGGTGCGGATCAGCTGCTGGACCTTTGAGCAGATAACGGGCCAAATCTGACCATGGGCTGAGGCCCAGTTTGACTAAATCCCGGAGAGTTTTTCGTTTTCTCTGAGAACTTTTCTCCTGGGCTGAAACAATAAAAGTCTGCCGTGGTTTTCGTGGGCCAAATTTGATGTCCTATGTATTCTCATTTTATTCAGTGCTTCTCTGTATTATTTTGATTCTCTAAAGATCTTGCACTGTTTAAAATGAAAATAGATAGAAAATTATGTTTTATGTTTACCGAATTGAAAGGAGCCAACAAGAAATTTTATTTGGTATTTTTGACACATGAAATTTAATGTTGAGTATCATTTTAAATATCAATTGATATTGAAAATTAATGTTGTCAAATTGATACTTAATCTGAGAATGATATGGCCAATATGTATGATGAAGAATTCATGCTTTTCTAGTTTTCCAGTGCATTTGATTGGGTTTAATTATTATTATTATTTTCAAATAAATTTTATGCACTGTTTTACATTAGAAAATGCATGGATATAATGGGGGATATAGTGCTATGAGATTAATGTTGATGCCATTTCTTTTATAGCATTTTAATGTTAAATTATGGATAGTATGATATGATGTTGTTTTTTTAGCATGATAATGTGTTACTCTCTAAAGTTTATGGTTTTCTATTCGGAGATTTTATTTGATCGTGAAGTTTATGTTGTGATCATCTCTTATAAGTTGAGACTATCTTAAGGAAATGTTAGTGACCGCGTGGTTCAGATTTTCCGCATCGCACTACGCGGTCTAATGATGATGAGCCATAATGCTAAAGTATTATGTCAGGTGCATTTTATGTCTTTTGGCATGCACTGACAGAAGGTGATGGAGGCTTGGCATGATGATTCATTGAACAAGAATATTTAGAGAATTTTAATGTCATATCATGGTCATAAGTTGTCATTTATTGACTATTAAAAGTTTACCAAATGTTATTATTTGGCGAAAGCATGTTGTAATATCCAAATTTTGTTTGGAGAATGTTTGTGATGTCATTATACAGAGGATGCCAATCTATTGTTTACTCTGTGAAATGAAATGCCATGATGAGAATGTTCAAAATGAATGATACTTTTGTTATCATGTCATCTGGGTATTTAATGATAAACTTGACAAGTTTTATTGATGTTCTTGAAATTGTGATGTCAAAGTTTAATGCAAGATGATCAGTGATAAATTATTGAATCCATGTGTTTGATAAAACATTGGGTTGCATCATGTATATATGCTTTATGATAATGTTTGCTATTAATTTAGTGAATGTGTTTACTGGTGATTATGTGATTTTAAGTTTTCCTAGTCACAGTGAACACATGAAGTTTTGATTATGATTTATGGTATATGACATTATTCTGACCAACGTTGAATATTGTCATGTCCCATTCTTGAATGGATAATGTTCTTTTTCGTTTTCAACCCAACGGTGATGCGGATTAGAACACGATTAGCTTGTTTTGATTTAGATCATTCAAGTTTTATTATGTTGATGTTTAAATAATGATGTCATAAAGTGAATGCCCTTGTTTCTGTAATGGACCTCAAAATTGAGTTCATTTATCAGAACGGGCTGATCTTCACAAATGGAAGGAAAGGACTCTCTTTCGTGAGAGTTTTGACTTTTATCATGCACCCAGAGTTCCTATTGTGAATTCTGTTGAAGAGAGGGAAAAGTATGACATAGAAACTATGAAATGAGCAAAGTTGAACCGATGTTGACTCCTTATCATGAAGCATACCATCTCCTCTGAGATAAAGAATGCAATTCCCTTCTTATATATGTGAATGTGTACTTGGCCTCCATTGAGGAACACTTTAGAGATATTTTACCCGTTGAAGACGGGCTTTAAGGGGTTTTGCTACGAGGACAATAAAGAATGAAGCGTTAGAAGACATTTTGTGTATTCATGTGAACCTTTTTTGTTCTTCTTAATGCAACATTTTGATGATGATCTTACCATGTGGTGAGAATATTTATGAATCAATTTTTTGTAATAAAAATATGTGCCATGTCACTCTTAAGATGTAAGTGAATAATGAGACCTCGTCGAAATTGTGGTCATGTTTACCACATTTCGAAAGGGGGAATGGAATGTCTCATTAAATATCGAAAATGATGAATGTGTTAATTCTCTGAGTAGGATGGAACCAACGGGAAGTCTTATTTTGGAGAATGAATTACTATAGTGAATGAAAGATCATATGAATGTCTTGACTCTTTTTTATGAGAATTACATGTACTTGCTCCCTTATGAGAATTATGAAGCACACATGAATGTTAAAGTGACAAGCTTACTAATCTAAAGTTGATTATGATGTAACTCATGGTGATATTTCTGACCAACATCGTCACGTGTCACATTTCACTCAAGTGGAAAGTTTGTCACGTGGCTCATGGTTATATTTCTGACCAACATCGTTTTATAATCATGTGTCGCAACTCATGAAGTTCTTTTCCATCTTCTGCCCAACGGTGTTATGGTTTAGACCTGAGATGATAGTCATCAAGATTTTGGATTTATCTTGGAGCGTATGAACATGAATCTGAAGGATAACTCCATTAGATCTTTGTTCATATGCATCAGGCAAGTTGAGCAGAAATTCCTAATGCAACATTTAGTGTTGAACGTTACAACTTCCCTGTGATTGGTAATGTGTGTGAATGATCATCTTAGCGCCTTGTTGCCATATAAGATGAAAATTATGAGCTCTAATGATGTAACTCGGTAGTGTTTTCTCAGTGCATTGTTGCGACGCTTGTGTTATTATTTATAACATGCTTTTGTGTTGGCTTAGTTAAAAAAATGTATGACTCAACCGTAAGGTTTCGTTATGAAGATAAAGTTGACATAAGACATGTTGTTCAAAGAAACACAATTATGAGATAATATAAGTGTTGGGACACTCATACCATAAGTCGAGGGGGAGTAAGCTCACTACCTTGTGAAGATGGAATATTTTTGACGAGCCAAGAAATTTCTATCTTCTATTTATGAGTATGAGTTTTGGTGATGCCTCATATTTTGCTTGTATTGAGTTTCAGCAAGATATTGGTCCAAAAGGAGTATAAGTATTATTATGATGACATACATGAGTAGAGTACGAAAGAAAAAAAATGATTATGTACTAGTACTCTACCTCACCTGCTATTAAAGTTAAGGGCGATAAAAGTGGACATCTTAGTGTCCAAGGAACCATCATGAACTGATCAGATAATGTTGGTTTCTTATGCTTCAGTTGTCAGAAGCAATATAAGTATTCAAGTACGAATGTGCCCTATTTATTATCGGGATAATTGGCAAAAATACAAGTTCAGAAATGGACCACTGAAAAAGCCACCGAAAGTCTTGCACATATGCAAGGCAATAAAGTTTACATGCTCACTAATAAGAAGTTTGATAACCTCCATATCCTGGGTTATTCATACATTGGTTCTGCGAGATGTGTGGATATTAAAGTTTCCACGTTATGTTACATCCTCACTCTCGCACATGGAGCTTTATCGTGGAAAAGCTCCATAATGACACTGATGGCATTAGAAATAATGCACTTAATTATGTGGCATGTTAAGAGGCTACTGATCAGGTTGTATGTCAAGAAATTTTATTCCCGAAATTATGGTGGTAGACAACTTTTTTTTAACCACCTACTGCACTATGAACACGCAATTTTCTATGCGAGTAACAACAAGTTTAATGGTATTGCCAAGACCATTAACAATATGTTTAGTGTTGTGAAAGATAGAATCCAGGATCAAGCTATGGAAGTTGAGCGTACGAGTACGACTGAATGTTTTACGGATCCATTTATTGAATGCTTACCACCCAATTATATGATTATGTTGCTAGCATGGGTTATTGTGAAGCCTTTTGATCCTAGAAGCAAGGACCTTCTAAATAAACCACTCCCTTTAAGAAATATGTTTTCCATTTTGAAGTAGGCTGATGTATTATAAGTATTGAGGTTCAATGGTATTTCATTGGCTGTTGTAACACCTTACCTTTATATATTATTTCTATGGAGAATGGACGAATGAAGTTGAGCCTAATGATCAAGGGGGAGAATGTTGGTTGATCTCGGCTCTGACCGGGTAAAAAGTAACGTTAAGGGGATGGGCCACGAACCAACGTACGTGGCTGTGACCCCAACAGAATCGCCCTGATCGGGGGCACCTCTAACCGACAGATGGTTTTGGTCCCCTGTTGCCATCACACATATAAAGGGTAGGGCCTGGATACCTATGAAAACTAAGTTCACGTACATGATATTTAGCCCCTTAATTCCCGCAAACCCTACCGATCTAGGGGTGTGCTGAAGCAATGGGAAGGCTGTTTCCATCGCCGGCCACCGCAAGGCTGTGCTGGCGGCTTCCCGCTGCCACACGTGAAGCTCCTGGATAAGCTGCTGCCTCTCCACTACTACATCATCATGGTGCCACTGTTGCTGCTCATCCTCGCCACTGGAGATCATGGGCTCCGATGTGCCTGCATAGAACAAGCCTGTAAGATCTCACGAACCCCTCTGTTAATCATATCCTGGTGATCTAATGCTAGGCAAATGGTCCTATTGCAATAAACCTAAAGCCTTATTTCTAACAGCCAGAAGCGTGGATCGGGGAAAACAAGCTCACCGGCGAGTACCAGGCGTTGACATCGTGGCGGAACGCCCAGGACCCCGCGCCGGGGATCTTCAGCGAGACGCTCGACCCGAACGGCGCTAGCGAGGTCTTCTACATGTGGAACCGGTCCCGCGTGTACTGGCGGACCGGCGTCTGGATGGGCCAAGCCTTCGCGAAGCTGCCAGAGGCGACGAAAAACACCATCTACAACGGGACGTACGTCGAGCCGCCGGCGTACCGGCGCGTCATCAACGTGCTCTACGACAATGCAACCATAACACGCAGCGTGCTCGATCCCACCGGCCAGGCACAAATGTACATTTGGATGCCCACGAGCCAGAGCTGGCAGCCCTTGTGGACCGGTCCCATGTTGCAGTGCGACGTGTACGCGCTCTGCGGCGCATTCGGCGTTTGCGACCAGGGAGGCAAGCTACCTTGCCACTGTCCGCCCGGATTTGCCCCGGCGTCGGAGGGGGACTGGACGCTCAACGATTGGAGCGGTGGGTGCCGCCGGAGCTCGCCGCTCACGTGCGCGCACGATGGATCAAGGACGGACGGGTTCCTGATGCTGCCAGACGTGAAACTTCCCGATGACTCGGTCACCGTGGGCGCTGCCCAGAGCAAAGTAGAGTACGAATCGGCTTGCCTAAAGATCTGCTCTTGCCAAGCCTATGCCTTCTCTGTCAGGGAGTGCACCGTCTGGTACGGAGAGCTCCGCAACCTTCAGCAGCTCTACTTGGACTCTGACAGCCCCGGGTCAGACCTGTACCTTCGGCTTTCAGAAAGAGGATTGCAAGATCTCCATAGCGTAGACAGGGAGAAAATGGGGAGAAAGTTATGGTTTGTCCTTGGCATCATATTGGCTGGTGTTGCAGCAGTGGGGGCATCGATCATACTACTAGCCTGGAGGATTGTTCTTGCCCGAAGGAGACTAGTCAGTATGGCAAATGAGAATGTAACCTCCTTGGCCGTGTACAGTTACGGCGACCTCCGTGCCGCAACGAAGGACTTCTCGGAGCGGCTGGGCCGCGGTAGCTTCGGCTCGGTGTACCGCGGTGTCCTGAAGCGGCATAAGGGAGACAACTCAATCAGAGTCCAGGTGGCAGTGAAGAAGCTTGAAAGTCTTGGGCGGCAGGGCGACAAGCAGTTCCGGATGGAAGTGAGCACGCTGGGCTGCATCCAACACGTGAACCTCGTCCGACTCCTCGGGTTCTGCTCGTCAGGCGACAATAAGATGCTCGTCTATGAGTACATGCCCAGAGGCTCCCTCGACGGCCTCCTCTTCCGTGACGGCGCGTGCCTGAGCTGGCGCCACCGGTACTGCATCATGCTCGGTGTGGCCAGAGGGCTGGCCTACCTGCACCACGGCTGCCGCGAATGCATCATACACTGCGACGTCAAGCCGGAGAACATCCTGCTGGACGAGGACATGTCGCCGAGGATCGCCGACTTTGGGATGGCGAAGCTGGTGGGGAGGGACTTCAGCCGCGCGCTGACGACTATGCGGGGCACCATCGGGTACCTGGCGCCGGAGTGGATCTCTGGGCAGCCTATCAGCGCTAAGGCCGACGTGTACAGCTTCGGCATGGTGCTCTTTGAGCTCATCTCAGGACGACGTAACTCCAAAGGGTACAGTGAGTTGGAGGCGGCAAGGACTGGTGGGAGTGAGTCCTCCTTGCCCTTCTTCCCAGTGTGGGCCGCCGGAAAGGTTTTGAAAGGTGAGGTGGGCGCCGTGGTTGACCCCCGGCTGCGCGGTGAGGTGATGCCAAAGGAGCTGGAGCGGGCGTGCAGGGTGGCATGCTGGTGCGTCCAGGACGAGGAGGCGCAACGCCCGACCATGGCGCAGGTCGTGCAGGCGCTGGAAGGCGCCGTCCACATCCAAGCGCCGCCGGTGCCACGAACGCTGGAGCACCTTGTCACCCTCATGTAATTCTCACGCAGCGGGAATCTTTTTGACTTGATGAAATAATTTTTGAACAAGACAATTCCTCCAAATCCATCATGATCTCCCTCAACACTCCAGCTCAGAAAATGGCAGAACTATCTAATCTCATTGGTTGTAAGATTGTCACTCTACCTCATACTTATCTGGGTCTGCCTCTTTGTCTGAACAAGCCCAGAATTCAGGATTTTGTACCTATGCTGAAGAGAATTGAAAGTACACTCTTATGCTGCTCCACTATGTTGTCTACTGGAGACAAATTGACTATGTTAAAGTCAGTCTTTACCAGCTTGCCCACATTTATTATATGTACCTTGGAGATTTCAAAGACTGTCACTACTAGGGAAAACCCTAGCAGTAGCGCTGGTTTTGTGCTCACTAGTAGCGCGGGGAGGCGCGCTACTAATAAGGCGCTACATCTATTGCTTAGCAGTAATGCGTGCCCGCACGCGCTACTGCTAGGACAAATAGTTGCAGTGTTTGTTCACTCCCACGCTACTGTTAATGTAACTAGTGGCAGCGTGTTTATTCTCCATCGCTACTAGTATTTGTTTTTATTTTTTTAGTGTATTTATGCGTCATCGTATAAATATTGGTACAATACCGGTTATGAGGTTTACATCATTATGTCCATAACAGTGTGTCAAATGAACGTGAATTAGGTTCAAGTGGAAGCAATATGTGGTGCATGTCAAAAGTATACTACTAAACCAAACTTGATCTAGTTTGGACTAGTAGTACTTTCGATATACACCACATGTTGCCTCCACTTGAATCTAATCCGCCAGCACAAGCTATTTAATCATCATCATAGTCATAACATCAACAATAGTTATTTAATCATCATAGTCATAGTGTAGCACATCATCATCTTCAAACTCATTCTAGCTAGCTAATCACCACCAACACTAACTGCGGTAGCTATCTAATCACCAGCAACACTAGCTAATAAAAATCATCACTCATTGCCACCAACACTAGCTAATCACTCCTGCTGCTCTCTCTCAGGTAAAATAACATAAAACATGTGTAGCACTCGTTCTTCATCAAGTTGGAGCATGCAGATGAACCTGTCTCCTAATCATGGGCTGCGCTTCTGATTGCTGTCCCCTAGTACTTTTCTGCGATCGTTCACAATTTTGCTCCAATCTTTCACTATTAAGCATTCCTTGCTATTAGAAATCCTGAATGCACTGAAGTGCATTATAGGATATCTTGGCCGTAAGCTAACAATTCTCATCTGACCTTTAGTCTTGATCCAATGAGGCACAACATTCAGCGGGAGTCCCTGTTGAAGAACATCGTATAGTAACATACTTAGCAATGAAGTTTAGCTTAAAAATAATGTATGGGAAAGATGCACTGAGTACAAATAGTAAAAATCTTACCATCTTTCCTAAATAGATGTGACCGTAGTTCAATACGAACACTATTGGTCGCACGTTTTCAGTACTAAGATTTGCAAGTCCAAAATAATAATTTGTCTTGACAGTATGAAGATCCTCAAGCCATGAAACATAATGACTTATCTCCTCGCAGTTTAGTTCAGCCCCGGGACAGTAGTAGGTCCTGTCTACCAAGCGCTGGACATGTTTGCTTGATTGGAAATAAGCTGTCAATAGAAATTAGTTGTCAACTATTTTTGAATAAACAATGTCAAAGACATAAATATGGTTGAGAAACTCACATTTTGGTAGAACTGGAGGCGTCTGCACATCTACCCAGATGTCGGTATTACCTTCAATACCATCTTCCAGACGAATATCAAAGGTGATAACCATATCAGGCTCAAATGCATAAGTCTTGCATAGTGCTCGCCATTTTTGCATCCAAAATAGGTGTAGTCGTCTTCGTTGTATAATTTTGCATGGAAAATATAACCATGCTTGGTCCTCAAATAAAGTCTCTTTACCTCCATAGTAGTTGTCATAGAACTGAAACATATCTTATCCAATACAAAAACTCTTGAATGTCAGGGGATACGCTAGTAGAATAGTAAAAAAAATTATAAGTTGAAGCAAATGAAGCATATGTCATGCTTAATTACGAAAAAAGACCTGTTGCTGTGACTTACTGTAACCACTTCGAAGTTCTTGTCCAGCTTGATGCTGAAGCGTCTATCATCATCTAGGAAGATTCCGTCGCACAGGCCGCGCTCGTCTTCGCAGTATTTACAAATACCGAAATCCTTTTCGTCGTCAGACATTTCCTATGTTCATAGTTAGAACATTAATTGAAAATCGATCGAAGACAACTACCAGGATACTTAACACACAAATCCGGGGCACTCGATATTTCCTACATATTCTGGCACAAGTCATGCCAAAATTCACGGAAAAATCCGGCATGACCTTTGCTAAAATAGGACATATCGAGCGCCTGAAATTTGCCGGAACAGAAATGAATCAACACTCCGGCAAAACATAGGCCACTCAAAGGTGTAACCTGCAAACATGACCGGCCACTTGGGCAAGCACATATCCTATTTGAGCAACACAAGATATACATTTCAAAATATCTTATAGGACTCAAATTAGCATGCATACAATAAGCAAAAGTAAATCATCTCATGCGTCCGTACATCTTCGAATATTATCACTAATATATCCCGAATAGTGTCATACATATAACATCACTAATACAACTAAAACCCTGGCACACGACGGGTATCGGCGCAGGCGGTGGACACCCACAGAGAAGGAACCATCACGTGATCATAGCTCAAGTGAGATCCTTGGAGAACCTGCCAGGTATTGGAGAACATGTGCTCCAACGCAAACAAGTAGCGACGGACGTGCGCGTCCTCCTCACTGACATGGTGACGCACCACCTCCGCGGGGTCCTCGAGCCTCTGGACCATCACTGACCCACGCGACCGCCACCAAAGAAGGTTCAGGTCAACGACAGACTGGCTCCTCACCAACTTGCGCCCCCGGTAGGTAGCGCCTCCCAACACCACCCCGGCGGAGCCCAGTCTCGGACATGGCCCATCTGGTCAAGCAGGTGTCGTCCTCCGCCGACTCGACGACGAGGATGCGGGATAGGCATCGTCCAGGTCGATGCAGAAAAAATTGCTTTAACTAAAAAAATAGCAACAAGTTCTTACTAACTAGTTCTATTAATTCAATTAGTTCTTACTAAAAATAAACTTAGTATAAATAAAAATAAACTAGTACCTAACTAGTACCTAGTTCTTACTAACTAGTTAGTACCTAGGAATTACTGCCCTAATTACCATATAAGTATCCATCTTTAACTAGGGTTCGTACTACCTAATTAAATAGGGTTAATACTAATTGTAATTAACTAACTAGCACTAAAAATAGCCTAGGGTTCATACTAACTAGCACTAAATAGCTAGGGTTCATACTAAGCAGAGAAGAGGGAAGGGGAGAGTGCTTATAGAGGGCGGGGAGAGAGATGGGGTCGGGGGAGACGGCGGCACCGAGGCACGACGAGGCGGGGTCGGGGGAGACGGCGGCGAGGCGGGTCGAGGGAGACGGCGGTGGAGAGCGAGGGCAGGGGCTCCGGCAAGGTCGAGGTCAAGGAGGAGGAGGCATAGGCGCGCAATGACGTCGAGGGGCAGACTCCGGCGGAGAGCGAGGGCAGGGCCTCCGGCGAAGGCGAGTGGAGGGGCTCTGGCGGAGGCGACGAGGGGGAGAAGAGAGAGCGGGGAATTGGGGGAGGAAGCAGAGGAGAGGGAATCAGGCCACGCGGGGGTTAGGTAAAAATAGCTTTAACAGTAGCGTGGGGAGCGAAAACGCGCTGCTGCTAAAATCCGTAGTAGTAGCGCTGTTTCTAGAAGGGCGCTACTACTATACCTAGCACATCGAGAACGGTGTGGCAATTATAGTAGTAGCCGTTCTGTTCATGCCGTGCTACTACTAAGTGGGTAACAGTAGCGCCCTTTTAGCCGACGCGCTACTGCTAAGTAGTAGTAGCGCCTCATTTTAACACGCGCTACTGGTAAGATTCTGTGTATAAGGTTTTCCCTAGTAGTGTGTGATCAAACAAATCAACACATACCTCATGGATTGCTTCTAGAGAAAATTTGGTACTCTGAAAGAGGAATGGTGCCTATTTCATGGGATATAGTTTGTAGAGCAAAGAACCAAGGAGGATTGGGAGTTCTGGACCTAACTGTAGATAATCAAGCTCTGCTCATGAAATTCCTACACAAGTTCTTCAATAAAGCTGGTACTCCTTGGGTCAACATCATTTGGGAAACTCATTACCAAGACAAAATGCCAGGGGACAATAAGCCTGGTTCATTCTGGTGGAGGGCAGTACTGAAACATCTTGATACTTTCAAACTCCAGGCTTTATGCAAACCAGGCCTAGGCAACACAGTGCTATTTTGGTCTGATAAGTGGCTAGATCTCCCCCTCCAGCTAAAATTTCGAAAACTGAATTCTTATGCTATCAAGCAGAACATTTCATTGCAGGCTGCCATGGAGACTCATGATATTACCCAACTTTTCCATAGACCAATGTCCCAAGAAGCATTTGCTCAATTCAATGACCTGCAAGTGATGCTCAATAACAGGGAAGTAACTACTACAAGGATACTTGGGCCTACTCATGGACAGCTCCAACATACTCCTCAATTAAGATGTACAAAGCTATACAAGGAAAGCACTCAGCTCACAACACTTTCAAACTGCTGTGGAAAACATTTTGTCGTCTCAGACATAAAATGTTCTTCTGGTTGCTTTTGCATGACAAGGTCAGTACCAGAAATTTGTTGCAAAGGAGAAGCATGCATCTTGAAGACTATAGTTGTGCTCTATGTCATGAGCAAACAACAGAGACCAGTTTTCATCTATTCTGGGACTGCCCATTTGCACTCATGTGATGGGATTCCATTAGTTCTAACAAGCAAAGAGGGATGTCGACATATGATGAGATTCACCTTGGTTTGGCCATTCTGCCACCAGAATTTTCCACGGATTTGATTGTAATGGGTTGTTGGAGCATTTCGGTGAGCAGAAATGACAAGATCTTCGAAAGAGCTACTCCATCGACTGATACTTGGAGATTCCATATGAGGGAAGGAATGACAGCAGTAGAACTCAGAGCTAAAGCAGTCAAAGCAGCCAAGATTCACACCTGGATTCAGAATAACCTTTAAGTTTACTCATGATGTTGCATAGAACTGGCATTGGTTAATCTTTTGGCCTTCTTAGGCTCTTGTATTTGTAAATATTGATTAATGAAAATTTACCGTAGAACAATTGTTCTACGGTCTTGGCTTCAAAAATAACAAGACAATTGTACCGGACATACACATCAACTGCCGGCCGAAATTACTAGTAGTTTCAAATTTTGACGCTCCATAGTTTTATAAGATCTTTTCCCCAATTATTTAAAGAGAGCTGCCTCTACAATTTTATATAACAAAAACCACAGTGAAAATGCCAAATGGAGACCGAGAGCTCCATGGAGGTCTTAATTTGATTTTTTTTAAAAAAAAATCAATTTCATAAAATTCTGAAAAATACACATATACCTAGAGAAATAATATACATGTGTGTGAATTTTCAGGTCGAATGCGTTAAAATGAGAGCTACTAAAAAAGATAAATCTATGGCTTTTTAGCATATATACTGTTTATCCTCAAAGTCCATGATTTTTTTGGTGCTGTTCGCAATTCAAGTTATTTCATTCTAAAATTTTACACAAATACACATTACATCCTTGTATACATGGGTATTTTTTCAGATTTTTTTAAAGTGAAATGTTTGAATTTGGAATTTTTAAAACTAAGGCCTCTATGGAGGTTGGTCTCCAAAGTTCCCTACTCAAACCATAGTGTCTTACGGACTCTACCAGCAGAAAATAAAGCATGGTAGGTAAGCTAGACACCCTAGGGCGAACCGGCGAACCTCATTATACTTGGGCATACACACGAGTCGAACCCTGAAGCATGAGAATGAGTAGAGTTACAACTTGTTCTCACAACTTGAAATTTCTCTTACAATAGTGAAGGGCGAGATGATGGAGATGAAAGGACTATAATTGAGAAGATCTCCAAAGGTTCTTCGGATCTCTGACCAACCTATACTAAGAAGTTTAGAATAAGCAGGTAAGTTATGAAACCAGGTAACCAAAAACAGGCTATGCATCAGAATAGGATCATACAAAAGCAGTAGCAGTTCTAATGCAAGCATGAGAGGGAAAGAAATTGGCTATATTAGAATTAACAAGGAGGGTTTGCTTACCTGGAAGCTTTGATGAAAAGGAAGAAGTGTCGCCGGTGACGTAGCCGATCATAGGGGCAACATCGGTCTCAGGGTCTACCGGAGAGAAGAGGGGGAAGAAACACTAAATACAGAGCAAACATAGGTATCACTAAGCATGACATGACGAAATGCAGAACTAGGGTCGACCTAACGTAGTACTACACATTGTAGATGGAGGGGAAAAACATCTGAGGATGAATTCCCGATGTTAGGCGGATTCCAGACAGGTGAAAGAGAGGGGATGGTTCCATGCTCAACATGTTAGGGGCATGTGACGAATGAACGAATTGCGTATTCGGATTCATTGGATTTTTCTGAGCAACTTTCATGTAGAAAACATTTTTATCCGAGTTACGGTTTATTATCTACATTTTTCTCAAGTTTTAATATTTTCTGAAATTATTTAAATTAACAGAAATGGTTTATGACATCAGCGTGACTAGAGGATGACGTCAGCAGTCAACAAGTCGGCTGACCAGGTCAAACCTGACCTGTGGGTCCAGTGGGACCCACATGTCAGCCTCTGTTAGCTTAACCGGGAATTAAACTAATATAACATGGTTAATTAGGAGTGTGGGCCCCATATGTCAGTGAGTGATTAGGCTAAATTAATTATTTTTATTTATAAAATGTTATTAAACTAATTATCAGAGAGGGGGCCCACATGTCAGTGACATAAGCCGGCCCAGGCAGCGTTGACCAAGGTAACCTGGTCAAAGTGGGCCCCTGGGCCCACCAGTCAGTGGCCCAGGCGGTGCCACGCGGGATCCACGTCGGTGACGTCGCCGGAATCACTCCGACGACCATTCCTGCGGCGGAAGTTCGCCGGAGTTGCTCGGATTTCGTCTACAAAGGGTATTTTCACGCGCGCTTGGGTGCGTTCAAACGAGCAACGAGTGTCGCGTCCATCTAGGCTAGTGAGAGGCGCTGGGAACGACCGAAGCGACGCCGGCGATGAGCTAAAGCGGTGCCGGAGTTCAAGTGCTAGTGGAAACGGAGCTAGGAGACACATGGAGGCACGCGCTCGTGCTTGCTGGGCTCCTGGGAGCACGTGGAGCTCGATGTCGTGCTCAGGCGAGCATGACAGGGGCCATGGCCACAGCGGCTGCTACCTCTTGAGCTTGCATTGGTTTTCCCTTGAAGAGGAAAGGGTGATGCAGCAAAGTAGCGTAAGTATTTTCCTTAGTTTTAAGAACCAAGGTATGAATCCAGTAGGAGACAACGAACAAATCACTGAATATCTGCACAAACAATCAACAACTTGCACCCAACACGATAAAGGGGTTGTCAATCCCTTCACGGTCACTTGCAAAAGTGAGATCTGATAGAGATAGATAAACGATAAAGTAAATATTTTTGTTATTTTTGGTTTATAGATCGGAAACTAGTAAGATGTAAACGAGACTAAATATAATGGAAAAGAGATTCAATATAATGGAAAAGAGATCCGGGGGCCATATGTTTCACTAGTGGCTTCTCTCAAGTTAGAAAATATTACGGTGGGTGAACAAATTACTGCTGAGCAATTGATAGAAAAGCGCATAGTTATGATGATATCTAAGGCAATGATCATGAACATAGGCATCACGTTCGTGTCAAGTAGACCGACTCCTGCCTACATCTACTACTATTACTCCACACATCGACCCCTATCCAGTATGCATCTAGAGTATTAAGTTCAGAAAGAACGAAGTAACACCTTAAGTAAGATGACATGATGTAGTGGAATTAACTCAAGCAATATGATGAAAACCCCATCTTTTTATCCTCGATGGCAACACTACAATATGTGCCTTGCCGCCTCTACTGTCACTGGGAAAGGACACCGCAAGACTGAACCCAAAGCTAAGCACTTCTCCCACTGCAAGAAAGATCAATCTATTAGGCCAAACTAAACCGATAATTCGAAGAGACGTGCAAAGATATCAAATCATGCATATAAGAATTCAGAGAAGAACCAAATAATTTCCGTTTCGAGGAAGTCTTTTCACCTCTCGATTTTGGGAAAGTTTCCAAAATGCTATGGGAACCCTCCTTTCTTTTAGTACCGCTTTCCACCCTCAATCAAGTGGTCAAGTGGAACGCGTCAACCAGATTCTAGAAGATATGCTTCGAGCCTCTGTTATCTCATTCGGAATGGAGTGGGAGAAATGCCTTCCATTTGCCGAATTTGCTTATAACAACAGCTATTAATCCAGCTTGGGCAAAGCCCCTTTTGAAGTTCTCTATGGACGAAGGTGTCGAACGCCTCTTAACTGGTCAGAAACCGGGGAAAGACAATTCTTTGGCCCGGATATGATTCAGGAAGCAGAAGAGCAAGTTCGCATCGTTCGTGAAAAGTTGAAAACAGCCCAATCTCGTCAAAAGAGTCAATATGACCGAAAACATAAGGCTATGACTTTTGAGGTTGACGAGAAGGCTTACCTTCGGGTTACTCCTCTGAAGGGAACCCATCGCTTCGGTATCAAGGGCAAATTGGCTCCTCGTTACATTGGACCTTTTCGCATTCTCGCTAAACGAGGAGAAGTTGCCTACCAATTGGAACTACCTCCACATCTCTCCAGAGTCCACGATGTCTTCCACGTTTCTCAACTCAGGCGTTGCTTCTCGAATCCTATCCGTGGAGTGGACCACGAAACGCTTGATCTCCAAGATAATCTCACGTATCGAGAGTACCCCATTCGTATCCTCGATCAGACCGAGCGTACCACTCGACGTCACAATATCAAGTTTCTCAAAGTTCAATGGTCACACCATTCTGAGGATGAAGCAACTTGGGAAAGGGAGGATCGTCTTCGACTCGAGTATCCCGCCTTCTTTCCGGAGGAACCCAAATCTCGGGACGAGATTCTTTTGAGTGGGGGTGAGTTGTCACACCCTAGCTAGTTCATGCATTAGAGTGTTGCATCATGTCTATTCTTCAACAGAAACCTGAAATGGGGATGACAGAACCCCCAGCCCCCTCTGAAACCAACTAGGGTTTACTAAAAACTTTTTCAATGAACCTGAAATGCCCTTCTAAAATGCCCATCATTTTTGTCTTGGTTCAGAACCTCTGCCAAAAGTGGTGCACATTTTCCTAGGTCATCTTAGGGTCTTTGAATTAAATAATAAATATTTGAATTTGGGCATTTAAAATTATATAAAATATTTCAAATGTTCAAATATCTTCAAACTAAAATGTTTCATGTTGGAAATAATCCAACTATGGACCAGGAGTAGTTTGGTGATTTTAGGAGTGGCCTAGGTATTTTTAATAATTCAACAAACTTACAGAATAAAAAAACAGAAGAACAGGGAAATAACAAAAGACTTACCTGGCGCCCAGCACCCGGCCCACCTGCCGGCCCAGCCCAGCGCCGCGCCAGCGAGCTGCTTGCCGGCCAGGCAGGCAGGCAGGTGCCTGACGGCGGCCGCAGCGTGCGCCACGCAGTTGGCCGTCGCCCTGCTTCACCTCCTCGCCTCGTTGATGGCTTGGATGAACTCCACGTTGAGCCGTGAACCCCCAGGACACCTCCATTCTCCCCCAACTCCTCTCCCTCGCTCTCCCACGCCATGGCCGACGCCATCGCTGCCACCCCCTCGTCGTAGCCACGCCCTCCTTCAACCCCACGCCGTGCCGCCGTGTCCAGGAGCTCCGCCACCCTCCTCTCCTTCGAGCAAGCCGAGCCCCGAGCGCTCGCAAGGCCCGAGTCCACCGCACCGACCTCGACCGAACCGCCATCGCCGGAGATCCCCTTCAACGCCGTCGTCGCTCCGGCCCGTCCCCGGCCGCACCAAGTGTTCCATCGAGTTCCCTGTGAGCTTAACCATCTTCCCCTCCCTTCTTTTCTTGCCCCCGAGCTGTGTAGTGACCTCCCGGAGCTCAACCGCACCCACCGCCGCGG
The DNA here is from genome assembly GCF_018294505.1 of Triticum aestivum. NCBI lineage: Eukaryota > Viridiplantae > Streptophyta > Magnoliopsida > Poales > Poaceae > Triticum > Triticum aestivum. Next base: position 623,005,017 of record NC_057813.1, read on the forward strand.
AGCTCGTCGCCGATGTGCTCACGGTCACCCTCCGGCCACCACTTTGTGTCCATCGTGCTCACCACGTCACGTAGCACCTAACCAACTACTCCCCGCACCTCACCGACCCCTCTAGCCTCAAGTTCGCCTTCGGCCGAACTCCGGCGGCCGCCTAGGTCGTCGCCGGCGCCGATTCCCGTTTCGAGGAAGTCTTTTCACCTCTCGATTTTGGGAAAGTTTCCAAAATGCTATGGGAACCCTCCTTTCTTTTAGTACCGCTTTCCACCCTCAATCAAGTGGTCAAGTGGAACGCGTCAACCAGATTCTAGAAGATATGCTTCGAGCCTCTGTTATCTCATTCGGAATGGAGTGGGAGAAATGCCTTCCATTTGCCGAATTTGCTTATAACAACAGCTATTAATCCAGCTTGGGCAAAGCCCCTTTTGAAGTTCTCTATGGACGAAGGTGTCGAACGCCTCTTAACTGGTCAGAAACCGGGGACAGACAATTCTTTGGCCCGCATATGATTCAGGAAGCAGAAGAGCAAGTTCGCATCGTTCGTGAAAAGTTGAAAACAGCCCAATCTCGTCAAAAGAGTCAATATGACCGAAAACATAAGGCTATGACTTTTGAGGTTGACGAGAAGGCTTACCTTCGGGTTACTCCTCTGAAGGGAACCCATCGCTTCGGTATCAAGGGCAAATTGGCTCCTCGTTACATTGGACCTTTTCGCATTCTCGCTAAACGAGGAGAAGTTGCCTACCAATTGGAACTACCTCCGCATCTCTCCAGAGTCCACGATGTCTTCCACGTTTCTCAACTCAGGCGTTGCTTCTCGGATCCTATCCGTGGAGTGGACCACGAAACGCTTGATCTCCAAGATAATCTCACGTATCGAGAGAACCCCATTCGTATCCTCGATCAGACCGAGCGTACCACTCGACGTCACAATATCAAGTTTCTCAAAGTTCAATGGTCACACCATTCTGAGGATGAAGCAACTTGGGAAAGGGAGGATCGTCTTCGACTCGAGTATCCCGCCTTCTTTCCGGAGGAACCCAAATCTCGGGACGAGATTCTTTTGAGTGGGGGTGAGTTGTCACACCCTAGCTAGTTCATGCATTAGAGTGTTGCATCATGTCTATTCTTCAACAGAAACCTGAAATGGGGATGACAGAACCCCCAGCCCCCTCTGAAACCAACTAGGGTTTACTAAAAACTTTTTCAATGAACCTGAAATGCCCTTCTAAAATGCCCATCATTTTTGTCTTGGTTCAGAACCTCTGCCAAAAGTGGTGCACATTTTCCTAGATCATCTTAGGGTCTTTGAATTAAATCATAAATATTTGAATTTGGGCATTTAAAATTATATAAAATATTTCAAATGTTCAAATGTCTTCAAACTAAAATGTTTCATGTTGGAAATAATCCAACTATGGACCAGGAGTACTTTGGTGATTTTAGGAGTGGCCTAGGTATTTTTAATAATTCAACAAACTTATAGAATAAAAAAAAACAGAAGAACAGGGAAATAACAAAAGACTAACCTGGCGCCTAGCACCCGGCCCACCTGCCGGCCCAGCCCAGCGCCGCGCCAGCGAGCTGCTTGCCGGCCAGGCAGGCAGGCAGGTGCCTGACGGCGGCCGCAGCGTGCGCCACGCAGCTGGCCGTCGCCCTGCTTCACCTCCTCGCCTCGTTGCTGGCTTGGATGAACTCCACGTCGAGCCGTGAACCCCCATGACACCTCCATTCTCCCCCAACTCCTCTCCCTCGCTCTCCCACGCCATGGCTGACGCCATCGCCGCCACCCCCTCGCCGTAGCCACGCCCTCCGTCAACCCCACGCCGTGCCGCCGTGTCCAGGAGCTCCGCCACCCTCCTCTCCTTCGAGCAAGCCGAGCCCTGAGTGCTCGCAAGGCCCGAGTCCACCGCACCGACCTCGACCGAACCGCCGTCGCCGGAGATCCCCTTCAACACCGTCGTCGCTCCGGCCCGTCCCCGGCCGCACCAAGTGTTCCGTCGAGTTCCCTGTGAGCTTAACCATCTTCCCCTCCCTTCTTTTCTTGCCCCCGAGCTGTGTAGTGACCTCCCGGAGCTCAACCGCACCCACCGCCGCGGAGCTCGTCGCCGACGTGCTCCCGGTCACCCTCCGGCCACCACTTGGTGTCCATCGTGCTCACCACGTCACGTAGCACCTAACCAACTACTCCCCGCACCTCACCGACCCCTCTAGCCTCAAGTTCGCCTTCGGCCGAACTCCGGCGGCCGCCTAGGTCGTCGCCGGCGCCGATTCCGGCCGCCCCGACCCCAACCGACTCCACCAGAAGCTGCGGCATGTTCCCAGCTATCGATAGCCACCCTCCGCGGCTCGTTTGGTTGCCGAAACGGCCAAACTCACTTTCGCCACCACGTCGGGCTCGCCGGCGGCTAGACGCCGGTGCAGCCGACGTTGACTTCGACCACGGTGGGCCCTGGTTGACTCTGATGAGTCAATGATAGGTGGGGCCCAGCCCTGTTAACTAAATAGGTTTAGTTTTAATTAAACTTTAGCTAAACTAATTACCCTGACACCCTGGACCCACAGTCAGGTTTGACCTGGACATCTCCGTTGACCCTGACGTCATTCTGACGCATGGCTGACGCAATAAATTAATTTCTGGATTTATTCTAATATAGGAAATTCCAGAATATAGTTTAAACTTCAAAAATTCATAACTTTTAATCTGTAACTCCAAATCAGACAAGTTATATATGAAAAATGATCAGAAAAATCCAATCTATCCATCTGTACTGTTTTCATGCATGTTTAAGCAAGCTAACTTGATGTTTAGTGCAGAACAAGATAAAACACTTTAAAGGGCCATGTATGAGTTTGAAATTTGAATCTTTGGTTCAAATTGGTTCAAACCCTTCTGGTCTTAGTTGCATTAGCCCAACACACTCATATTGCCATGTTTCATGCATGCATCATATTGTCGCACATTGTTTGGTGATGGCGGTGTATCGGTGTTCTTGCGGCAGGTTCTGCCTCCGAGGAGTACTGTGATTACCCTAGCGAAGAATCGTATCCGTGCATCGATCCATCAGGCAAGCAACCAACCATTTGATCATATCGATACAATCCCATGTTCTCGCTCTTGCTCTCTTTTACTGCATTAAGACAACGCGTTTCAAACTGCTGTGTGCTGCGGTAGTTGAACCCATTTCCTCTGCATGACCTGTCATTCCCACAGTAACTAGATGAAACCCACTAGCATGTGTAGGAGTTGATTGAGCCATTTATGTGTGTTGTTCCTACCTTGCTATGCCTGCTATGCTTAGAGTCGTGTCAGGTCTGGTTCATCTGGGTGATGGGCTAGAGTGAAATGATCATGTCGGTACTGAGAGTGATGTGGTGAACACGATTTGGTAAAGGTATCGATGAGAGGCCATGTAGGAGTACATGGTGGGTTGTTTCATTGAAGCCGACCTTAAGCACTGAGATCTGTATGTGTGATTTAAGATACAGTTACTACCATGCATTGGGCCCTGAAATATGACTCCGCTCGACTTCTTATTCACCCTAGTCCTCTTTCCAGGAGTTGCAAGTAGTTTCTGGTGTTTGTAGCCTACTGGAGGCCGTGGACAGCGCTGACCGTAGGGGTGGGCTGTGATGCGGTAGGTACGTGGCACGGTGTACCGAATACCCGTTAGGTATCTCGGGAACCCTGTACACATCGTTCGGGGCCGTATGGGAAACCTCGGCCGGACTCCCTGCGGATGGAACCTGGATAGGCGATAAACCTGGACTAGAGACTTAGGTGTTTAGGTAGGTCGTGGTCTACACCCACGTCGGCTTTTGCTTGAAGTCTGCCGAGCACATGTCGTGTGCAGACGCTAAGTGGTGGAAACATGTATGAAGAAGTACACCCCTGCAGGGTTAACATGATCTATTCGAATAGCCGCGTCCGCGGTAAAGGACTACTTGGTTGCCTATATAGTTCATAGACAAGTAAATGGAAACTACTAAAAGCCTCAAGATAAGTGTGAGTGCCGAGGATGGCTCTTCCGTGGGAAGATGGAGGTGGATCCTCGGTAGTGTATTGAAGTGGTGAGTAGTGGACTCGTGTGCGCAAAACCATTTCAAGTTGGAGTCTCGTAGGATAGCCTAGCCAAGAGTCAAAGCTGGCTTGCTGCAATAACCCCACCAACCCTTCTTGATAATGTGCATGTATGTAGGATCTGATGTAAGTCTTGCTGAGTACCTTTGTACTCATGTTGCTATAATTTACATTTTTACAGAAGACGCTGCAACCCCTTCTGATGGGTTCTTCGTAGACATTGACATCAATGAGTAGGCTAAGGCCCAGGTGGTGATCCTGAGCTTGTGAAGGACCACGTAGTATATCTAGGCTTTCCAAGCCTATTTTATTTTACTAGTTGTCTGTACTCAGACAAGTTACTTCCGCTGCTGGTTTGTATGACTGTATGACTTGAATGTTGGGTCGTGTGACCCGTACTTATGTGTATGTTATGTATGGCTCTCTGAGCCTTAAATAAAGTACTTGTGTCGTAGAGTCATGTTGTGATGCCTTGTTGTATTTGCACATATCGAGCATATTGTGTGTATGATTGAAATGCTTGGTATGTGTGGGATCTGACTATCTAGTTGTTTATCTTTAGTAGCCTCTCTTACCGGGAAATGTCTCCTAGTGTTACCACTGAGCCATGGTAGCTTGCTACTGCTCTGGAACACTTAGGCTGGCCGGCATGTGTCCTTCTTCGTTCCTGTGTCTGTCCCTTCGGGGAAATGTCACGCATTGAGTACCGGAGTCCTGTTAGCCCACTACAGCCCGGTTTACCGGAGTCCTGCTAGCCCAGTGCTACAGCCCGGACCCACTTGCTGATGACCGACACGTTCGATGCTGGGTCATGGATGCCTGTCCCTGTAAGTCTGTGCCACTTTGGGTTTACGACTAGTCATGTCAGCCCGGGCTCCTTATCATATGGATGCTAGCGACACTATCATATACATGAGCCAAAAGGCGCAAACGGTCCCGGGCAAAGGTAAGGCGACACCCGTGGTGATACCGTGCGTGAGGCCGCAAAGTGATATGAAGTGTTACAGGCTAGATCGATGTGACATTGAGTCGGGGTCCTGACAGTACTCGTTTGTGGTGGGGCAGTATAAACTTTACCATTCTGTTCGGGAACCGCCTATAATGTATGTAGCATGGAAGATATCGAGATCTCTTGGTTGTTATGTTGACAATGAAAGTATGCTGCTCAAAATATTATTTATCTCTGTTTCAAAATTCAAGCTCTGGCACCTCTGCAAATCCCTGCTTCCATCTGCGAAGGGCCTATCTATTTACTTTTATGTTGAGTCATCATCCTCTTATTAAAAAGCACCAGGTGGAGAGCACCGTTGTCATTTGTATGCATTGCTATTAATTTACATTGAGTATGACAGTGACTGGATCTCTTTTGCCATGAATTACAATGTCTAGTCAGTCCTTGATCTTCAGGGGTGCTCTGCATTTATGTTTTGCGGTCTCAGAAAGGGCTAGCGAGATACCATCTTGTTATATCATATTATGATTGTTTTGAGAAACTCTTGTCATCCGAGATTTATTATTGTTGCTCGCTAGTTGATTATGCCATTGATATGAGTAAATGTAAGACCTAAGTGTTATTGTGAATATGGTTAGTTCATAATATTTGCTGAAAACTTGAATGATGGCTTTACATATTTGCAACAACAAGATCAAACAGAGTTTGTAAAAGTTTTTCTTTATCACTTTCAGTTTGTCAACTGATCACACTTGACCCAACGTCTTGGTCCGTTTAAGGAGGTGTTAGTGCGTCGAACTAGGCAATCAGACTATAGAGCTTTAACACTTTCACTTAGCCATAGGAGTTTGATGGTGGGGCTACTATATAGCCCCTGGTATGTCCGTGTTTATCCGAAGATGGTGTGTTTACATATATGACCGGGAAACCGGTCCTTCATTAATGCGGAGGAATCGCGAAGATTCTGCTGAGTCATCGAGTGGTTGACCAGCTCTCGTCTTATCATGACAGTCAGTTTTCGGCTTTCTCTACTGAGGTGCTCATCCGGATGAACCAGGGCACAATAGCAGTAGTTCTCCCTTGGTCGCCTTAGCCGGTAGAACGGAACGTACGGTAGCAAGCACAGGAGCCGGGCAAACCCAACTATTGACCCAAACTCGTGACGCCGAACACTCCCGAAGGTATTCGGATTTTTCAATATATACCAGGCTGGGTACAGCCCCCGGTAATGAACCCTAAATTCGAGGCACGTGCTACGACCCGGTGTGAGGAGAGAGCGCCTGTGGTGAGAATATAGTTCTCAAAGCACACTGATTGGCAGCTTCTATCACATCCATTATAGTACGGCGAATCGTAAGTTCGCAAGTACTACCCATATCTAGGGCTTTTTATATGCTAAGAGGGTATGTAACAACAAGAGATAAAAATAAGAAAAAAGGTTTACACAGGGTCTTAATCTAAACAAAAACCTTGAAACAGGGCCCTGCTGCACGTCTGCGCCTTTGTCTTCATTGCGCAGTGTCCTTGAAGGGTATATCATGATGGTCTATCTGTAAAAAAGAAAGAACCAGGTGAAAAAATCTGGTACGGCCTCGGGTATAATTTGTTGGTTTTGATGAACCGTGAACTGTAGCTTCTTGAGTCTGAATAGGGTTGACCCGAACTATAGACTTATTACGTGCAGGGTGCCCCAGTTCTATCCATGGAATTTTGAGCTTATGTTTATCTATACAGGAAAATATGTATAGTCTTCTTATGGGGCGATCTATGGTAGCGGGGCTGCTAAAAAAGCATAGGTTTATCTAAGCTTTTACACGTAGGTGTACACCGAACACGTTTGGCTGTGTCCGCGGTCCTGAGGACCGATGAGCTGTTTGGTTTAAAAAGGCTGCTTCGAGCTTTGGCTACTAGGGCCGCCGCATATTCTTATGTACGAAGAGAGCGCTCTGTACTTCCGCTCACCGTGATAACACCTCGCGGCCCAGGCATCTTGAGCTTAAGATAAGTGTAGTGCGGGACTGCATTGAAACGGGCGAAGGCCGTTCGTCCGAGTAGTGCGTGATAGCCACTTCGGAACGGAGCAATGTCTAAGGCTAGTTCCTTGCTTCAAAAGTTGTCGAGCACTACAAAAAAAGACACATCCGTGACATTTTGGGCCGAACGAATTTTTTTCTGTCATACATATGACACTTTTATGACGATAATTGTGACAAAACCCGGTATCATCATAGATGTGGTGGGCACTTACTTCTATGACAAAAAATCATGACAGAAAATGGGCTTTTCGTCCTGGGTGGGCCCGAGACGCAGCTGCATGACATTCTTTGGGCCGTCCATGATGGGAAAAATCGTGGTAGACGTGAGGGCGAGGATCGGGGAGTTACCGGTTACGGTGGGAGGTCGGGGGCCGAGCGATGCGCATTTCTCTTGTACACGTACGCGCGTGTGTGCGAGGCGTTGGCTCTAACTGAACCCGAGTGAGGCGTTGGGCTCTAACTGAACCCGAGCGATTGCATTGCAGGCTACGCGTTACTGAACCCGAGCGATCGATCGATGGCTGTTAACTGAACCCGATCGAGCGA